>NC_066552.1:14424517-14534517 GCF_024679095.1 Eriocheir sinensis
AGTAAAATATGTGCGGGGTAGAGGGGTTCAAAAAAATTCATTTGTGTTTCGTATTCTTTAAGGGCTATCTCCGAAGAAGGCGGGTCTGGTAGGCTCAGCCATTGGCCCTCCTCTTCAGCGATCGGTAGTGGACGAAAACGAAAACAAGCGAATACAGGAACAAACGGTAAGTTTCTACGTTTTTTATTGCGCACACGTCTGTTCTAAGGAAAATAAATTGTAATTTCACTATTTCTCTCTAATATTATTTTACCTTTCTTCAGACACCTGCAGGAAAAAGCAAGCCCGTCGTGAGGGATTCTCCCATCCAAACAGTTCTCCACAGCCAGGGCCCAGCGGTTATAACCCGGGACGGCCGGCAACAACACCCTCACCAACACCCGGTGAAATAAGCCAACATTTCAACGGGGCCTTAACAACGATCGACGTGCCCGTCCCACCAGCAGACAACGGCGACATTGCATCATATTTCAACAACAACACTGGCCGTCTTCGCGAGGCAGTAGAGTCTGTATTCCAAGGCTGCCAGCAGGTTAGACTTCCTTCTTTTAAAGTGTACGTTGACATGCATCTGCGTTTAGTCAGAGAAGACCCCGACGATGGAGTTCAATATAGAGATATGTATATGAGAAGTCATATGCAGGTAATTAGCTTTGACGATATAGATTCATATGTACGTGAACTATCCGAATATTTTGTTAATCGGTTTGAACATGACATATCAGACGAAGAGGGCAGTGGATTTACGTTAGATGAAATAGTTAGCGTAAAATTTTCCTTCTCTCTTATAATGCTGCACAATAGTATTGGAGAGTATGTGCCCTATCCTAAGGGTTTTCCAGGGAAAACACAAGTTCTCAACCCTTCGGGGCCCACGGACTGTGTTTTCCAAGTTCTAACAGCTTATCGCTATCTAAAGTCAAGAAATGTAGTTCCATCGGGCAGGCAATGGGAGAATGCATGCTTGGCCTCTATTAATACGGGTAACATTCCAACCCCGGTATCCTGGGAAGACCTCGGTCGGCTTGAAAGATTAAACAACATAAGTATTCGCGTTTACTGTCTAGACAACGTTGAAGACAAAAAAGGCGAACTAACTCTAGTCAGAAAGGGGCTCAAAGATCAAGAAGTTGTTCATTGTCTGTTGTTGGGGAACAGACACCTAGCTCTTATCCAAGACTTTGACGCATACATGAACCTGTTTACCTGCCAACGTCGCGGGAAAAAAAATGTTTTGCGATATCTGCCTGTGCGCCTGTGAGAACAAGACAACGCTTGCTGAACATGTGCTAATTTGCCCAACGATGATCACAAGACTAAGATTCCCACCCGCGGGTTCTACTGTGAAATTTAATAATCATGCTAAGGCATATGAGCCATCTTATTTAGCATTCTATGACTTTGAGAGTATTCTCGTAGAGTCTTCTTCGAATGTGTCTGGATGTGTAAAGAGACATCACTTTGCCATAGCGTATGCTTACATTAGAGTGAATAGAAACGGAGAAACAGTACAAAGCGGATCCTATTGTGGAAGTAATGCTGTAAACCATTTTATTCATACAATGCAGTGTGCCTGGAAAAAGTTGAAATTTTCTAAAGGCTACAATAAAATCAACATGACCGATGAAGATACGGCGCGTCACAATGAGCAAACTCACTGTCTTCTCTGCAAACAGGGTTTTTTAAAAGGTAAAGGAGTAAAACATCATGACCATGAAAAATCAGGAAACAATTACATTGGAGCTTATTGTAATAGATGCAACCTCCAAATGAAAAATCACAAATTGCAGCTCACTCTCATTGCACATAATGCTAATTACGACATGTCGTTAATCCTGCGTGAATTAACGATACCTGACTTGAAAATCAAACTAAGACCAAAACGTTCAGTTCACAAATACCATGAAGTCATCATAAATGACTTGAGATATATTGACTCGTATGCCTTTATGTCTGGTTCACTCGCGGCTTTAGCGAACCAATTCATCAGTAATGGGAACGAACCCATATGCACACAACAGATGTTGAAAGATGTGCCAGCACCTGCGTTGCCATTATTGATCAAGGGAAAGCAGGTGTTTTGTTATGACTATATGGATTCGATGGAACGACTTTCTGAGACACGTCTTCCATCCCGCGAAGATTTTTTCAATTCGCTTCAAGAAGCAGGACTTTCCGAAAGTGATTATAAACATGCTCAGAATGTTTGGAAAGTAGCTGGGTGTCAGAGCCTGAAGGACTATTTGTTGCTTTATGTAAAAGTGGATGTTGGTCTTCTATGTGATGTCTTCCTAGAGTGGCGAGGTATTTTGAAAACCCAGTGGAGGTTGGATATTGTAAATTATGTTAGCCTGCCAGGATTTGCCTATGACTCCTTTCTGCTAAAAACACAGCAGGAATTAGAGGTGCTTAGTAGCCCAGACATATATCATTGCATTCAAACAAATGTGCGTGGGGGCTACACAAGTGTTGTGCGTCGTTTTGTACGCGCCAATAACATCTACACGAACCCTCAGTTTAATAAAAAACATGATAGAAGCACTTTCCTTTCATATCTTGACTTCAACAGTCTTTATCCCACTGTAATGCAAGAGAAGTTGCCATGTGGGGATATGAGAAAACTAGATGAGACAGAAATGCAGTCGTTTTTGAGCGGGGGCTTGGTCAATCAAGCAACCGATGGCGAGTTTGGATATCTCATTCTGTGCGATACTGAGGCTGTCTCACGTGAAGTCGTTGAGAAAACGGATGACCTCCCACTGATCATCAGAAGACACAATATCACCAACAGAGATATATCGTCAGTCACACGCGAATGGTTTGAAGAAGAAAACCGTCCAGCACCGTGTAAGAACATAAAACTGATTGGAACACATGCTGCTCAGGAGAAAATGCTATTTGCTCTGCCCCTCCTTAAACTACTTATTCAACTAGGCCTGGTTGTTAAAAAAGTGCATGCTATTTATACGTTTAAGCAAAAGCACTTTCTTGCGGACTTCATTCAGGATAACATAGAAGCCCGCAAAAGTGCTACTTGCCCTATCAAGAAAAATGCAATCAAGTGTATTTCAAACAGCATTTTTGGTCGATTCCTGATGAACGCGGCCAAATATAGTGAAGACATAGATATTGTCACCAACCGCGAAAAGTTTTTGAAGCTGGCCCGAAGTCCTTACTTTAAACGCGTTGTACCTCAAAAGCTATATAGACACAAGTAACTTTAGCCCCTCACATTCCTTGTACAGCACAGACAACAAAGGAAAGCTTGGATTTCTCAAGTCTGAAGTGGGGGAAAGAACCATCTCAGAATTTGTAGGTGTAAAACCAAAGTGCTACTCCATCCTCTTGGCAGACGGTGACCGGTTGAGTTCAGCTAAGGGCGTTCCAAAGTTCATAAAGAAGAAAATTGCTCATCAGCGATACAAAGACGCCCTATTCCAGAAGCAAACATTTACCTTTGACTATCAGGGATTCACAGTGCGCAATGGACGAATGAGTACAGTAAAATATCCCAAGAGAGGGATATCTGTAGTTGAGGACAAAAGATACTACATTAGCACCTTGGAGTCACGATCTTAGGGTCATCCCGATAATTCTATAGGGGTAGAGGAGGAAGAGCAGGAGGAGGAGGTAGCCCAGATCATGACACTGTCAAACGAAGAAAATTTGGAGGAAGGCGATGAAAGAGGCATAACAGAAGCGAGACTAGCCGAGGTAATGGGTGGGCAAGAGATCGGTGAAATGGGAGAACTAGAAGAAGAAACCTATGAATTGTGGGGAGAACGGGATGTGCTGGCCGAGCAATATTTTCCCTTGATAAAACGGGTAGAGGCGGATGATGACATGTTAATGCAAGCCGCGGAACAGGAACAAATAAATCAAATGCTCTCATCATCCCCCCTTGAATATATGCTAGTAGATACAGACTTTTCAGAATAAATTGTAGTTGTTTATAAGATAGGGACTGGTGTGAATGTTGTATATACTGTTTATAGTGTAAGAATTTGCCTGCTATTTTTGTTAAATATAAAATATATGTAAATATATTCTGTATATAGGACTAATGTTGGAGCCTATGATATTATAAAATTGCACATGATGAATCTGGAATCATAATTTGACCAAATTCCAATAAACATTGAGTTTGTTTGACTTGTTTATATGACCTTTATCAAAAAAAAAAAAAAGAAACGGATGAAAAAAACACAATAATTGTCTTAAAATTTATTCGATTTGTGGAAACATGAATAAAACGCTTTTATGTTTCGATCCGGCTCATGCATAAAAGACTGCCCGCCAAATCAGGCGGGCGGCGGCGGCGGCGGTAGCGAGAGGTGCGGCGACAGGATGCGACAGGATTGCTCGGGGCCCGGGACGAAGTGGGGCGGGGCGGGGCGGGGCCGGGCGGGGGCAGCACGGGGTAGTGGCGGTGACGAGTGAGGACCTGTGAGTGGAGCCAGACCTCTGATTTAAGCATGGTATACAACCACCCCACCCCCGATAAAGGAACTAGAAAATTATTTATGCTTAGAATAGCTTCATGGAATGTAATACAATTCAATATGAAAAAATCAATAAGTCAATACTTTCTTTTTATGAGCACGTGTTAAATGTTTGATGACATACGGGTATTATAAACTTGCTGTAAGCGAATCGCATCACGTGTTCATCATTCCTCGAATATTCGGTCTTGGAAAACTCCATACATATTTTTTCAAGAGTTTCTCTTACACCCAAGTGCGAAACATTGTAGGCAAAGTACATAGCATAAGCCCCGCACACATCATTTCGCGTGCTTTGAAGTCGAAATGCATTTTTATACATACTGAGCCCGGGGTAATCAATATATTTGAAATGATCAGAGTATAATTTTGGATCGAGAGCATAACTATCTAGGAACACTGCCATGCATGGTTCATAGTAGAGACAAATCCAGTGTCCCATTTCTCTTTTAGAATAACTTGGTAGCGTATTGACGATGTACACTATAGGTTTTCTATATTGAGGTATAGAGTTTACCTCGTCTGCCAATAACACGCCTAAAAACAAGGCTATCTTTCCTATGTGCCCCCTCAATCCTCTTTCAATCTCCATGTTGTTCATCGCACAGCCGCTTCAAGCGCGCACATCACACTGCAGCCGTCTTTCAGAATTAACTGTTATTATACCCAATGTTTCGCCAAACAGTATCAACAGACGGTTCTCGTTTTCTCCCTTGCTTAGATTCAAGCTAAGTCTAAGCCCCCTGTTCATTTCAACGGGCAAATTATCATTCAAGTTTTCAGCACGCAAATCAAATGTGCAAATCATTGCCCCCTTGCCGAAAATATCCTTTCCGATTAAATGGTCTTTGTGAAAACCAAGTGCATCCAGAGTACGATGGTAGAGCTCAGCATAGTCATGAGGGAATTTACTAGGAATATTATACATGGTTCTACCATTAACACTTAAGCTTATTTGACTTATATCGCCATGGCTCAAATACAATGGATTTAGCGTATAGTCGCCAGAATGAGCTTCCATGCTCGTTATAATAAGCGAGAGTTTTTCCGGAATAACATTACCCCACGGTTGATCATACGTTCCTGAGGTTTGGTCTTTGGCTAGCACATAGGTTTTCAAGAGGGTTTTGGTAAATGTCGATTTCAAAAGATTCCCTGTGGCGAGAGACGCGTTCAAAGCATGAAGTGCATTAGGATAAGGAAACAGTCGCGTATAAAGCAGCTTGGCTGAGTCTATATGCAGACGAATGCTATCGCCAGTTGGATAATTTAGCAGCCATGCATTACTAGATAGTTCCATTCGGAGTCTAACCGAAATACCATCGAGCAAGTAACTGTCTAAAGAACTTATATCCAGAAGAAGCGGGGTACAGAGTTGTATACCGTGAGTCTTAACCCGCTTCATAATGGTCTTGTGTTGCGCGCTGGCATTGTCAAAGTATTCTGCTGTTACTTTGGAAATAAAACCGTTCCCTGGGATGGTAATATTAGCATTGGCTCCAATTGTATTCAATTTGTTGGGCGACAAAGTATTCAGCATTTTAACGTATGACGTGTACCCATAAAGTACATTATTGTCAACAGTTACATCTCCCCAAAAACATTGCATTGATTTGAATAGGCTGTGCGCGGTATTATTTGCAAATTCAACGTGTTGAGCATCTTCGAGAGTAGTATTGTCTGGCTTAGTTAAGCGTAAAGAGGTGTGCAACACCAATTTCCCCAAATCAATAAAACTGCAAAGTGTTCCAGGAATGAGAAATTCTATATATCTATCGGATAATTTCATATTGAATCCGAGGTTAGTAGGTAAAACATCAGCATCATAACGGGAGGCAATCGTTGTTTCCAATAACCTCAAATTGTTACGGCGGGGAAACAATTCACTGACACCGGCGGCTTATTGCCCCAGGGAAGAACGCGGGTTCCCGACACCAACCGCGCTGGTGATGCTCGTCATACTGCTCTTAGTTCAACAATGATTACAACTCGGTAAAGATGTCCTTTTTATAACACCTTTTCCTCCCGACTCGCTTGACTTTCTTTTTCCCGCTTCCTTTAGTCAATTTCATTGCAGCTTGCTTTAAGGAATTAATTCCATGCTTTTTTTTAGAGCTTCTCAAGTTGCTTCCGTGTGAAATATCATCTAGAACATTGTTTCCAAATGTTCGAGCTGAAGGCACAATGGCATTCTTCACTAGGAAAGGGAAAGCTCTTTTAGCGAGTCCAGCTAAAACCGAGAATAAACCCCCGCCTCTGTGATAGCTTGGTTCATAAGAAAGTGTGACTATATCATCAATACCGCTCCCTCGGGATGATATCTGTTTGCCATTCGAAAACAGGGTATGATATTCTGCTACGGAAGGAGGGATGAATGTAACCCGCATGGTGGCGGCGAGGAGACTGTCTTTTCAAATGGACAACATTCCTATTAATACAGCAAAATGTACTCAAAGATTCAACGCGATCGGATATGTACACCCTCTGGACCCACCGAAGAGGCGATGCTTCTGGCATTTTGCTTCAGCTCGGTGGGACGACCTGAGGATGTACTTTTCCGATTTCCCGTGGAATGATTATTGCTTCCAGGATAGAGACCCCTCTGTGTGTGCTCAGCGCATCACAGAGGTGATTGTCTCTGGAATGGAGGCATACATTCCTCGTTCTTTCTCTACTCCTCACGCTAAAAAGCCTTGGTTTAATCACGCTTGTTCTCGTGCTGTCAATGATAGAGAGGTAGCTCACAAAAGATACCAGAGCCTTCAAACTAATGCTAATTATGAACTTTACATTTCTGCCCGAAATCGTGCCAAATCTATTCTCCGACTAACCAAAAATTCTTTCATTAATAGAAAATGTCAAAACCTTGCTTTCTCTAACTCTTCCCGTGACTTCTGGCATCTAGCCAAAAACATCTCCTCCAACTTCAATTCTTCATCTTTCCCTCCACTCCTCAGTCCTGACGGCAACACTGCCGTCTCATCTATCTCTAAGGCTGAACTCTTCTCTCAAACTTTTTCTAAAAACTCCACTCTGGACGATTCTGGGCATATTCCTCCTACTCATCCCCCCTCTGACTCCTTTATGCCTGTTATAAAGATTCTTCAAAATGATGTTTTCTATGCCCTCTCTGGCCTCAATCCTCAGAAGGCTTATGGACCTGATGGAGTGCCTCCTATTGTCCTTAAAAACTGTGCCTCCGTGCTGCCACCCTGCCTGGTCAAACTCTTTCGCCTCTGCCTGTCAACATCTACCTTTCCTTCTTGCTGGAAGTATGCCTTCATACAGCCTGTACCTAAGAAGGGTGACCGCTCCAATCCCTCAAACTACTGTCCTATTGCTTTACTTTCTTGTCTATCTAAAGCTTTTGAATCAATCCTTAGCCGGAAGATTCAAAAGCACCTTTCCACTTCTGACCTTCTATCTGATCGCCAGTATGGGTTCCGCAAGGGGCGTTCTACTGGTGATCTCCTAGCCTTCTTAACTGACTCTTGGTCATCCTCTCTTAGCCGTTTCGGTGAAACTTTTGCTATTGCGCTGGACATATCAAAAGCTTTTGATAGGGTCTGGCACAAATCTTTGCTTTCTAAACTACCCTCCTACGGTTTCTATCCTTCTCTCTGTACCTTTATCTCCAGTTTCCTTTCTGACCGTTCTATTTCTGCCGTGGTAGACGGTCACTGTTCTTCCCCTAAATCTATTAACAGTGGTGTCCCACAGGGTTCTGTCCTATCTCCCACTCTTTTTCTGTTGTTCATTGATGATCTTCTTTCCAAACGAACTGTCCTATCCATTCCTACGCCGATGATTCCACTCTGCATTATTCAACTTCTTTTAATAGAAGACCCACTCTTCAGGAACTTAACGACTCAAGGCTGGAGGCCGCAGAACGCTTAGCCTCAGACCTTACTATTATTTCCGATTGGGGCAAGAAGAACCTGGTGTCCTTCAACGCCTCAAAAACACAGTTTCTCCACCTATCCACTCGACACAATCTTCCAAACAACTATCCCCTATTCTTTGACAACACCCAGCTATCACCTTCCTCAACACTAAACATCCTCGGTCTATCCTTAACTCAAAATCTCAACTGGAAACTTCATATCTCATCTCTTACTAAATCAGCTTCCTCGAGGCTGGGCGTTCTGTACCGTCTCCGCCAGTTCTTCTCCCCTGCACAGTTGCTTGTCCGCCCTCGTATGGAGTATGCATCTCATGTGTGGGGGGGCTCCACTCACACAGCTCTTCTGGACAGAGTGGAGGCAAAGGCTCTTCGTCTCATCAGCTCTCCTCCTCATACTGATAGTCTTCTACCTCTTAAATTCCGCCGCAATGTTGCCTCTTTCTATCTTCTATCGATATTTCCACGCTGACTGCTCTTCTGAACTTGCTAACTGCATGCCTCCCCCCCTCCCGCGGCCCCGCTGCACTCGACTTTCTACTCATGCTCATCCCTATACTGTCCAAACCCCTTATGCAAGAGTTAACCAGCATCTTCACTCTTTCATCCCTCACGCTGGTAAACTCTGGAACAATCTTCCTTCATCTGTATTTCCTCCTGCCTACGACTTGAACTCTTTCAAGAGGAGGGTATCAGGACACCTCTCCTCCCGAAACTGACCTATCTTTCGGCCACCTCTTTGTATTCTTTTTAGGAGCAGCGAGTAGCGGGCTTTTTTTTTTTATTAATGTTTACTTTTTTGTGCCCTTGAGCTGTCTCCTTTGCTGTAAAAAAAAAAAAAAAAAAAAATGAAGTAAACATGTGACAGGGTATCCTTCTTCGAAATGCATAGGACGACCTTTTTGATCTGTGAGTTTAATAGAAATCGAATCAATTACTTTGGATTTAAGGGACTTATATATAGTTGGATGCATGCCTTTTGTTAGACCTCCGGAGAGCGAAAAGGCATCAAGAATATTTACATTTTTCCCTGCATACCTAGAGGGATTGACAAGGTCAGTGTAAATGAGAACACACTGTACGTCACCATTTCTCAACAGAGGGGCATGACCATGTAGCGGAACAAGAACGGTTTTTTTTTGTTCTTCATGTGTACCCAAGGAAGAAAACACAGCATAACCTAAGTTGGGGACAAAACCGAGAACCTGGGCCAGTCGCGTATCAAAGGAAACCTTAATAAATACAACTTGTGGATGATAACCATTGTAGCAGAACAAAGTTAAATGATCATTTGTTGAGGTAAATGCAAGAACCTCTCTAGAATACGCTAGTAAATGGTAGTTGTATCCATCGACCATCTCCTTTATCAATGTCGTTATTATACCGTTAACACACATCAGCAAATACCCAGTGTCATTATACAAGATATTAGCATTAATAGCTTCTGACAGTGTGCGTCTTTCAATAGCTTCTGAATCTGGCGTTGGTCTTATACCACATTCAAGATGTATACTACACTCTGGTTCACCCGGTTTAACAATGTAATACCGACGGGGAAGCAACACGTTCAGTAGACCGACTTCATATTCCACGTCCTTGTCTAATGTTAAAGTCTGTATATTATTAGTAAAGCTAGTGTTGGAATTGGGGTAAATTTCCCCTTCCGCAATGCTGGTAACATATATATGATGTGACTCCATTTAGAGCAAGGAAGACACTAGCAAAAATATTATAATTATTTCATTATATAGAGGTAGACATGACGAGATGCCAATTACATATTGAAGGTAAATCATACTAAACATCATTACATTGTTATTTATTGACATATTTTACATTTAGTGATGTACATAATTATTGGGAAATTGTCTGGAGCTATAGTTATTCAGGACCCACGTCGACTACATCACCGTCCCGTTTTCTTTTCCATTCGTCAGCCACAGCATCGTCCTCTGTATCCACTAGTTTCCTCTTCCTGTTTCGCTCGGGAGACACAGATAGAGTTAATTTTGTTTCAGGCTCATCGCAGGTCCACCATCTGTCCAGGATGACGCACGATATATTATGCAGTTGGAGTTCAGCCGCAGCCTCTTGGAGATGCGGTTGGTAGTCAGCTTTCCACAACACGTAAAGAATTCCAGCGCTTGCAATATTGTAGGGGAAGACGACACTTGTAATGTTGCTTTTAATCACCCATTCTACCAGTTTTGTGATGGACTCTTTAAACCAGCGGAGACGGTTATCATAACTGTCTTCCTTTACCCCACGAATGAAATTTTGATCTCTTGACGTCTGAAGATATCCTTGGTTTATAGGGTTATTTTCCAGTTCGCGGCCAGGAGCATATTGGGTTAGGATACACGCCACATAAGGAAGATTTTCACTCGGAGGACAGCGAATATGCAGACTACCGGGAATACCACGATCTTCCCAGCGACACCTGTTCAGTTGATAGATCGGGCTTCTTTCGCGGTAGCGATTACTGTGCGGGTATAATCCATGTAGGCGTCCAGTAAACCCCCTCTTTTCGTAGCAGGAACTGCAGTTGAGGGAAGAAACGATGATGGTCTTGTTGTTGCGGTAGATGTCATCGCCAGGAGAACCGTCTTTGTAGTTGAACACGTAGGCGTCCGACATGGTGTCCTCTGGTATACTGGTGAGTGATGAATAGTACCGCTTCAGCTGATGGCGAGGGACGAGTAGCGAACCATCGTCCCATCTGCTCTCTCTTATAAGCCCGCTCGGGGCACCACCGTGTCCGAGCGTGTTCGTCCTCGCCTCCGGCATTTCTCTCTCTATGACGTCGCCGCCCCCTCTGTATAAGTCGCGCGTCCAACGCGGTTCGGTATCTAGAACGCCCATGATTCTGTTTCTTTCTTGAATCACAATGTAAGACTATACTAGCACATTGGAAAAGCGGATTTAATATGGGTCCCATCTGTAAGTTGTCAACGATGGTTGTTTGGTGAAACCAGATCCCTGAATCTTTTACCGCACGCTCGTATTTTTTATTTTGATAGGTAATACACCCGTGGCGTCAATGATGTGTTTTATATCAGCAATGTCAGCAATCGTTGGTTTTTGACTTGCATTAGAGAGTAAATTCAACATGTACAGGATATTGGAGGATCGAACAGAAGACAATAGGTTGCCTCGGCTATCCCATTTTACGATGGGATTGTCTTTTATTCGTTCTAGCATACTTTTAACTTACAGAGGTATTAAATTACTTATTTCAGGATTGGAGGATATCTTGTTCTCCCGAATTCCTGTGACTCTAAGTTCCACGGGTGGTAGTTTTGTGGTTTTGTATACACCAGATCGCGATATTTTTTTTTTTGTAACTTTTCTTTCTTACAGAGCGAGATGACGGGTTCAATCTTGTAGGAGTGCTTGGTCTTGCACCATGGGACGACACGACAGGACCGCTGCTGCTTGCTGGCACATGTTCAGAGATCGGCATGTGATCGGGATGGGTCGACTGCGGGTTGAAACACGATTGGCCGTTGACCCCCGGACTCGTGGAGTTAGCGCATTTAGGCTTAATACCCATTAAAACACGCTCAGCGGTAGACTCAGGAACAAGATAATACGTGCGCATTATCCAAATAATTTTCCGATCAAGGAAGCGGCAATAGGTAATATAGCAGCTAATATATTACCACCCCCTCTCGATGTCAATATAAGTCTTTTCTTATGGAGATGAGTTTTCTTTCTAGCTATGGCACGTATGTCTTCCCGATAGTTACGTAATTTCTTGATAACTTTGCTATTGAGGGTGAAGTGCTTCTTTAAAAAATTGGAAAATATTTTAGATATACAGTTCAATTGTTCTCGAGCTGCTTGCTTAATATCACGGTTTCTATCTTTTACTTTTAATTTCTTTAAAAGTAAGACAAAGTTTTTGTGTGCACTGAGGAGTGGTGTCTTTTTACGCATTTTCAACAATATCATTAGCGTCAATCCAGCTGTTGAATGAAGTAGGGTATCCCAACCACGATACAAAATACTGCTTTTTTCCTTTATTTTTTCGTGAACGCAGTATTTTAATATCGTCTGTCTCAGGCAGAGCGCTTAAGACGAGCTCTGGCGCGTAGAATATCCCCTGTATTGGTTCTCCAGACAAATCTTCTAAGAGATAACTTCTTGGGCGATTCTTGTGTTTAATTGATTTTATGCGAAAGAGCTCGTGAGTATTTTGCTGCGTGTATCCTTTATGGAATACAGAGGAACGAGCACTTCGAACAAGGCGAACTATTTCCCCAACTGCCAGTCGAGAACTGATGGAAGACGCTGGTTGCTTCGGGTTTTTATACATTGCGTGGAATTGCCGTTTGATTGCAGATGGGTCTTTTAAGTTATGAATATCAATGGGAGTTTGTTTGTTCTTCAGTCTAGAATGGGGCGAGCGGTTGTAGGCACTGACCTTGTTTTGCAGCTGATCAATATATCTTGAAGAATTTTGAGACGTGATGAACTTGTAGATGCGTGCTTTAAGTGTACGAATGGCCCGCTCTGCCAAGGCTGCTTTGATCTCACTTAAGGCTTAATGCCCCGGGAACATAAATAGTTTCTTACTTTTCGATTCCAGAATTCTGTGCCCAAGTCGGTGTTTAATCTTCGTAAGCCTTCAGAATCTTTATTTTCCACCACTTGTTTAAAGGCCACGAGCATAGTATTTGCGCCTTTATTCCGACACGGGACAACTTGCATATATCTAGAAAACACGTCTATGCATACTAACAAGTAGCCTATATTATTATTTTCCTTTCTTATATGTCTCACGTCTGCTAAATCGGCAGCCATGATTACTTTGGGTTTTGAGGCTATTATCTTTTGCCGGGGAAATTTTTTAGTCTGTAGCTTATGCAATGTATATGTTTTATTGCTTCTCAAAAAGTTGAGTACGTCATCACGTGTTATTGCCGGATTTATACTTTTTGCTTTCTCCCATAATTTCGCCTGAGAGCTTAAACAATAGGGTTCGTTATGTTGGGAGTATAGTGCGTGTAAGAGTTCCTTCCTCCTGGAGTTCACCATTGGAATACGCGTTCACCTGGGGGTTCTCCAACAATGTTTGAGCGAAACTGTAGGGACTCAGGAGTATTTATACCCAAATCAACAAGAAGATATCCATAAGGACGTGAATATACAGCATATTTATATATATCTACAAACTGGTTTGCCTTCTCTTTCCCGAATATTTGTCTGCCCAGAGTGTGAATTTGAGATAAATCGCGCTGTCTTAACAAGAGGAAATGAGAACAGTTCAGGCTAATATTCCTTGCATGCTTTCCACCCATATATAGATTTTGAGTGATAAATATGCATGAAATATTGTTGTGCCGTCCGCGAGTAAAAGCATCAATCACAATTTTGTTCCTTACAGCATCAATGAAAATATCGTCAAGTACATACAATGTCCCTCTCTGATCAAACGTATCCTCGTTGGCAATTGGATCAATTATTTCAGACGACACTATAACTTTAGGTCCTATTTCTTTATTTCTTTGAAGAGGATGAGACGTTAAGCCACATATGACAATTTTTTTTAACTTTTCATGATACTTCAGAATAAGCTGCTGTACAAGTTCCGATTTTCCAGAGTTGCTATATCCTGCAACTATTATGCGCGCAGGATATTGGAAAATATCGAGAAGGTTCTCTGAATATGTCTCAGTCATAGCGGAAACTCTATTAATGATGGTAATTATTAAAGTATGATGCTTATATAGCACAGAATATGTGTGTGTGTGTGTGTGTGTGTGTGTGTGTGTGTGTGTGTGTGTGTGTGTGTGTGTGTGTGTGTGTGTATACAACAAGAACAACAACAACAACAACAATAGCAATTACCCTCACTTTGTGTATGCTCCCACCTCCGTCACCCCCCCGCTGACCGCCCTCTGACCGTCTTACCCCACTCCCTGTCACCCCCTGCTGACCACCCTTTCTTCCGTCACCTCCCTGCTGACCGACCTACCCCTGCTCCGTCACCCCCTGCTTCCGTACGCTAGCCCGAGAGAGGGGGGGGGGGGGGTAGGGCATGTGAAAAAGTGAAAGTTTATTTTTTTTTGTGGGGGGGGGGTAGGGCATGTGAAAAAGTGAAAGATTATATTTTTTTTGGGGGGGGAGGTACGGGGGGGGGTAGGGCATGTGAAAAGGTGAAAGACTTTGGGGGGGGTAGGGGGGGTCCAGATACCCCCGCTTCCGTAACCCCCCCGCTGACCCCCCCAACCCCGACTTCCAGTCCCCCCCGCGGAGGTTACCCCCACTTCCGTACATTTGTTACTACTAGGATTCTTAGTAATCGTATTATTATTATTATTATTATTATTATTATTATTATTATTATTATTATTATTATTATTATTAGTTGTAGAAGTAGTAGTAGTAGTAATAGTAGTAGTAGTAGTAGTAGTAGTAGTACTAGCAGTAGTAGTAGTAGAATAACGGCATCATTATCATTACCATTATTATTCTTGTCATGATCATAATCATTAGTAAAAGTATTAAGTACTTATTTTACACTAATATTCAGCAAGTCATTAGCACAGGCCAGTGTGCCTCTCGAGTGGAAAAAGGCCAGTATTACTCCGATCTTTAAAAAAGGAGATATAAAACAAGCCAGTAATTATCGTCCCATCAGCCTTACGTTTGTCCTATTCGAAAAAATAATCAGGGATAAAATTATCACTTTCCTTGAAACAAATGATTTGATAACTGATAGTCAGCATGGATTTCGTAGTAATCGGTCTTGCCTTACCAACCTATTAACCTTTTTCAACGATGTTTATACATGTTGGGACGCCCGAAGCCCATATGACGTAATTTACCTAGATTTTCAGAAAGCGTTTGATAAAGTTCCTCACGTTAGGCTTATTTCTAAACTGCGTTCACACGGTATTAACGACCATCTATATGCGTGGATTCATGACTGGCTCACCGACAGAGAACAACGTGTAATTCATAATGGTGAAGCATCGAATTGGCAACCCGTCACCAGTGGCGTTCCCCAAGGTTCGGTCCTGGGGCCAACACTATTCATAATTTACGTGAACGACTTATAAACTGATATCCTATCAAAAGTCCCCAAACTCGCCGACGACACCAAATTAGGAGGTACGGTAATGAACTGTCAAAGTTGCGAGAATATTCAATCAGACTTAATAAGACTTGCCGACTTGAGCGAAAAATGGCAAATGAGTTTTAACGTAGATAAATGTAAAGTAATGCACATAGGTGAAAAAATCCTAACTTTAAATATCAGATTCAAGGACATGAGCTCAGCGAAGTAAAATAAGAAAAAGATCTTGGTGTCATTATCAGTAACACTCTTAAAATGAGTGATCAATGTTCTGCATCGAGTAAAAAACCTAATATGATGTAAGAATTAATCTCAAGAAACTTTGATTATAAATCACCCGAACTTATTAAGATATTATATTTAGCATTTGTAAGACCACATCTAGAATACGCCGCTCAGTTCTGGTCACCGAACTATATCAAATATCAAGTTTTGCTAGAAAAGATACAGCGACGAGCAACCAAACAAATTCCAGCGTTTATATATGTTTTCCCTAAAAAATCAAAGGGTACGAGGGGACTTAATTGAAGTGTTCAAAATCCTTAATAGAGTCGTCGATCACTGGAATAGACTCCCACCGTCAGTAGTTAGCGCACAAAGTATCAATAGCTTCAAGTCCTCATTGGATAAATACTTCAGGGATATAAGATTATACTGACCCTTCTTCGCATGTTTTCAGACAGATTGCAGCAAGACCTCAACCTAAATCCATATTATTCTCCCCCACAACCTAGATTGCAAGTAGCGTAAGTTAACAATAGAGTAAAGCAACAGTTAATGTCCGCATGACAGGTGGAGTAAGGTGTGGGTGCAGTAAGGTAACAGGGTACTGGTGCGTGCATAGTACCGCCGGTAAAATGAGGATCAGGCCTCCACCTGTGCCCCTGAAACTACACCTCACCCATCGTGAGTATTAGGGTGGATTCTGGGGCTGACCTGTGTAGGCCACTCGTCCTCTTCCAGTCTCCCTGTGTTTCCATGTTCTTATGTTCTTATGTAATGAAGTCATTCTCCCCCACAGCTTAGGTTACCAGTAGTATACGTTAAGGGTAGTAATTTCCTCTTATTTATCTCTTTACTGTAAAATTTCCATGTCCCTTTCTTCCTTAAAGGTACATGGTGTTCTCTTCTAACTATATCCTGCCGGCTCGTTGCCGGAGGTAGAGGTGGGTGGGGAGGAGCCGTCATCTATTCTGTCCTGTCCTACCACACGTAGATTACTAGTAGTAGCGGTAGTAAACAGACACCCTCGCCATAGACCGATAGGTCTTCTGGTGTCTGTTCTCCCTATGTATTCCCTTCTTCTTCTCTTCTTCATTCTCCTCCTCCTCCTCCTCCTCCTCCTCCTCCTCCTCCTCCTCCCCGCCTTCCTCTTCCGTCCCCCCTCTCCCCTCTTTCCATCCGCCCTCCTCCTCCTTCTCCTACTCTCCTTCTTTCTTCTCCTCGTCCTCCGCCTCCTCGTTCATCCCTCCCTCCCACACCTGTCCCTCACCTTTCCTTTCCCCCTCTTCCTCCTCCCTCTCCTCGTCCGTTCCTCCCTCCATTCCCTTACCCTCCCTTTCTCCTTCTGACTGAGTTCTGTGGACGAAGTATCAAGAACAGGAGACGCTACTGTATTCCTGGCGCAAAACTACAAGATATAGAAGAAGCGGCAGACCTCGTCTCAGACCGCACGGAACAGGACACACTCTTTGTTTTGCACGCTGGCACGAGCAACGTTCAAACAACGTGCACGGAGGAAATTTTAGCCGACTACCGACGAGTAATCCGCCGCTACAAGGAAAAGTCACGCCACATCATTGTCTCCGGGATTCTTCCGAGAATCAACGCCTTCACAGGCTTCCACAGAAAGGCGTCAAACATCAACAACAGACTGAAGCACCTCTGTCAGGACGAGGAGGTTTCGTTCGCAAATGTATGGGATAATTTCTTTGACAACCCCGACCTTTTCCGTCCTGACGGTCTTCACCTCAATGCCATTGGCTCAGCACGGCTTGGTAGGCTGCTGAGCGAGGAAGTACTTTTGTACTCAAAAAACTCCGGCGCGGGAGTGGCACCAAAGTATCGTAAACAACCAACCAGTAGAGCCCGCCCATCATACACCAACGCCCCCAACAGAAAACACACGCAGACGCCGGACTACTGTGACTCGAAGCACTGAAGTCAAGAAGGACATTTCTGTCCTATACACCAACGCATGGAGCTTAATACCCAAACGGGATGAGTTACTTGCCTACGTTGACGTAGAAAGTCCGGACGTGATTGCCATCACCGAAACGTGGGCCACCTCTGACCACCTAATGACCGAATTCTCAATTCCAGGATACGAGAGCTTCTACAAAAACAGACTTCACAAGAAAGGAGGAGGTGTTATCTGTTACGTCAAGAACAAATACCCTGCCGTTGAAGTAACCAAAGAAGACTCAGAGAAATATGACACAGTATATGTTGAACTGGAGACTAGCAAGCACAACAAAATAACGATTGGAACCGTTTACAGACCTCCAAAGCAACAAGAAGCGGACGACGAAGCGCTGTACGAAGAAATCCACACCGTAACGCAAAACAAACAATCAGTCATTATCGGGGACTTTAACTGTGCCAACATTGACTGGACCACGATGATTGGAGACGGGAGGGTAACAGATTGCTCGAAATGTTAGAAGACACTTTTCTTACTCAGATTGTTACCCAACCGACGAGGGAAAACAACATATTAGACCTAGTACTCGTGAGTGATTCAGATCTCACACGTGAATGTCAAGTCGGCGAAAAGCTGGATGGTTGCGACCATCACCTAATCCGCCTAAAGATCAGAACAGACCATGAACTCACCGAAAACACGTCCAAGATTCGAGACTACAAAAGAGCCAATTTTAATTTCGCTCGTGAGCTGCTGACCCAGACAACTTGGGAACACATGGCCTACACTCCTGTGGACGGAGCGTGGAATGGCTTCAAGACCAAACTCCTGGAGGTAGAGAGAACAACTGTTCCCATGAAGACAAGGAGAACAAAAAATGCCACAAGCCCACCATGGATGACTACCCAGGTTCGACGGGCGATTAATTTAAAGAAGAGAAAATACAACTCGCTCAAAGAAAACGGCACTGACGAGGCACGCGAACAATACCATCAAAGCCTCAGAGCTTGCAGAAAACTCATTCGCCAGCGTAAACGCGACTATGAAAAGCAAATTGCACGCGAAGCCAAGTCCAACCCGAAAAAGTTCTTCACGTATATAAGAACCAAAAAGAAGACAAAAAGCAATATCGGTCCCTTAAAAGATGAAAGTGACGTACTAACACAGGACCGTAGACAAATGGTCGAAATCCTAAACAGAAACTTCGCGTCTGTGTTCACGGTCGAGAATACCCAGTCCGTACCCGAGAGCCCTACCCCACCGATGGGAATCACTCCCCTAGAAATTGGCACAATTGAAGAACGGGATGTGAAGAAGTACCTAGACAAACTCGAGACAAACAAGTCCACCGGACCCGACGACTTGTCACCCAGGGTGCTCAAGGAACTCAAGCAGCAAATCCTCAAGCCACTCACCACCATCTACAATCTGTCACTACAACAAAACAAAGTCCCAAAAGACTGGAAACAAGCGAATGTAACTCCGATCTACAAAAAGGGAGACAAAAGTGTGGCCCTAAACTACAGACCAATCAGCCTGACCTCTCTGGCGGGAAAAATCCTCGAGAAGATCATCAGAGACAAACTCGTTAGGTTCCTTGAAGACAACAACATCATTTCCGATGCTCAGCACGGTTTCAGGAACAAGCGCTCATGCTTAACCAATTTATTGGACTTCTTCCAAGGTATCTATGAAAACTGGGATAATCATATCCCCAGCGATGTTATATATCTAGACTTTCAGAAAGCCTTTGACAAAGTGCCACACGAAAGACTCCTCAAGAAACTCAAGTCGGCGGGATTAGGCGCAATCTGACAGCGTGGATCAAGGACTGGCTCACTGTAAGAAAACAACGAGTTGTACTCAACGGACAGGCCTCCGAGTGGCTCCCGGTCACAAGTGGAGTGCCACAGGGGTCAGTGCTGGGACCCATACTTTTCATCATATATATCAACGACCTAGAACTAGGATTGAAATCATATCTTTCAAAATTTACCGACGACACAAAGGTGGGTGGAAGGCCTCACAACGGCAGACTGCGAAATTATCCAGAGAGACCTGGACCAGATCACTCGGTGGTCAGAAAATGGCAGATGTCCTTCAACACTGCCAAATGTAAAGTAATGCATATCGGATCCAGAAACAGCAACCACACATACCACATGGGTGGCGAACCACTACATGTTGTGCAAGAGGAAAGAGACCTCGGGGTCACCATCAGCAGTGACTTGAAACAAATAAAACACTGCAAGTCCGCCTGTAAGAAAGCCAATACAATGCTTGGGTTCATATCGAGGAACTTCGAATACAAGACGCCGGGAGCTATGTTATCCTTGTACAATTCGCTGGTAAGGCCCCACCTGGAATCTGCCGTGCAATTCTGGTCTCCTAATTACAGGAAAGACATTGAATTACTTGAGAGAGTACAGCGCCGCGCCACGAAGATGATACCATCACTGAGGACGAGGCCCTATGACGAGCGACTTGAGCGACTCAACCTCTTCACGTTGGAAAAGAGACGCCTGCGGGGAGACATGATACAAGTCTTTAAGTACCTGAACAAGCTCAGCAACGTTGATCACTCCAAACTCTTCACGCTACAAACCAACCTGAGAACAAGAAACAACGGAAAAACAATTCAAGCAAGGCGATGCAATACCGACATTGGCAGGAGTTATTTCTCGAATAGAGTTGTTCGCCACTGGAACAGCCTTCCTGCAGAAGTGGTTAGCGCAGAGACCATCAACTCCTTCAAGAAACGCATTGATCGCCACTTTGCTGCATCGGGAGTGAACTGAACGTTTCCAAGAGTAGATACACAAGTGCTTTAATCCTTCCCTGCAAGCCACTCCTATGGCAAACGGATTGATTAAATCACTGAACGCAGGCAGCCTAGTAATGAGCCAACAGGCTATCTGCTGCCTGCTAGTCCATGTTTACATGTCCATGTTTCCTCCTCCTCCCCAACATCCTCCTCTTTCTCTCCCTCTTCCTTCTCCTCCCTGTCCTCCTCATCCTCCTCCTCCTCCTCCTCCTCCTCCTCCTCGCCTTCCTCTTCCGTCCCCCCTCTCCCCTCTTTCACCCCTCCTCCTCCTCCTTCTCCTCCTCTCCTTCTTTCTCCTCCGCGTCCTCCGCCTCCTCGTTCGTCTCTCCCTCCCACACCTGTCCCTCACCTTCCCTTTCCCCCTCTTCCTCCTCCCTCCCTCCCTTCACCCTCCCTTTCTCCTCCTCCTCCTTCCTCTTCCTTCTCCCCCTCCTCCTCCTCCTCCTCCCCATCCTCCTCCTCCTCCCCAACATCCTCCTCTTCCTCTCCCTCTTCCTTCTCCTCCCCCTTCTCCTCCTCCTCCTTCTCTTCACCTTCCACCTCTTCCACAATTTCTCCTCGTTCTTCACAGCAGGTCCCTCCCCTCCCTTCCCGCTCTCCCCTCCCCCCTTCACCCACCTCTCCTTCTGGCCGCCAGGTGCTTGTTGTTGGTGATAGTCAGGTGCGTTATGTTGACAGGTATTTTTGCTCCAAGGATAAGAACAGGACGAAGGTGTGTTTCCCAGGGGCAGGGGTGGGCCAT
The DNA here is from genome assembly GCF_024679095.1 of Eriocheir sinensis. Classification (NCBI taxonomy): domain Eukaryota; kingdom Metazoa; phylum Arthropoda; class Malacostraca; order Decapoda; family Varunidae; genus Eriocheir; species Eriocheir sinensis. Next base: position 14,445,714 of record NC_066552.1, read on the forward strand.
ATATCAGACAGGATTGAGGCGTGTATGGCAAGCGAGGGTACGAACCCCATTGTCTTTCTCAGCTGTGGCGGACACGACGTTTCCCGTGTGCCAAGCGAGGATCTTCTCCGGCGTTTTAGGGAATTGTTAGGTAGGATAAGAGACGCTGGTGGGTCACCAGTATGGTGTGGCGTCCTGGATGGATGGCTGTCCAGGGCAATAGCAGTGAACAGCAGACTTGCTGAGCACTGCGAGCGCAATGGGTAGCTGTTCGTCGACAATTGGGACCTCCTCTTTGGCAACGACGCCCTGTACGCCCGTGACGGGATACACTTGACGTTCAAGGGTGTTGAGGCTCTCCCAGACCCCCTTGAGCGAGCACTTAGTACCCTGAGGGATTTTTTAGTATAGACGAGGGGGGGAGGAGTAATGAGAGAGGACATGTAGCTCATAATACAACCAGGCAACTTAGAAGTAAGTATAGGGAAGTAACAGAGGGCGGGGTAAGAATCTTCTATACTAACAGCATGAGCCTCAGAAACAAAATAGACTTACTAAGGGGTGAAGCTTGTTCAGAAAATTTTGACATAATAGCGATCACTGAGACATGGATAGACACTGCCAATATAAATTTTAGATTGGGATTTGAAATAACGGGTTATCAGATGTTTCACAAAGACAGAAGGGGCAGAAAGGGAGGTGGAGTTGCGCTATATGTTAAAGACTCACTTAAATGTTTAGTTAACCATTCAGTCAAAATTAACATGGATTCAGAATCAGTTTGGGTGGTCCTTTACAAAGGGAAAGAAAAAAACTAACTCTAGGAGTTACGTACAGGCACCCAACCTTAACAGGCAGGACACGAGTATATTACTACAGAAGATTGGCAGGGTGAGTAGAAGTGAAAATGTCTGCGTGATGGGGGACTTTAATTATAGGAAGATAGACTGGGAAGACCTAGTGGGTGACCTGGAAGCCGAGGATTTTCTTGAAGTTATACAAGATAATTTCCTTAAGCAGGTAGTTACTGAGCCTACCAGAGGAGATAACATATTAAACCTAGTCCTAACTAATAATGGAAACTAGCTACATGAGTTGGAGGTGGGCGGAGAGTTAGGAAATAGTGACCACAGAACGGTTCGTTTTAGCTTAGACAGGCCGGTAACCCGCGAACCAAACCCAGTGTTAGTGCCAGATTTCAGAAGGGCAAATTACGAGGGGCTTCGAAGACATCTTGAAGGGGTAAACTGGGATAATTTAGGGATTCATGAGGGCCAGAACTGCGGATTGGAGAGCCAGGAGAACCAGGTAGAAATGTCTTACAATAATTTAGTTAGAGTAATAGTAGAGGGGCAAGGACAGCATTTACCACAGCGAACACTTAGAAAAGAAAACAATGACCCTAAGTGGATGACTCGTGGACTAAATCACGAGATAGGGTTAAAGATGGGAATTTATCGGAACATAAAGAATGGTGAAACACATCTCAGGGGCCGGTATGTCGAACTATCTAGATTAGTGAAGAAAAACACCAGGATAGCAAAAAGGAATTATGAGATCAGAGTAGCAAATGAGACGAAATGTAATCCTAAGGGCTTCTTTCAGATGTATAGAACAAAAACAAGGGAGAAAATTGGACCGCTGAAAACAAACACAGGGGAGCTAGTGGAAAATTACGAAAATCTGAGCACATTGCTGAACGACTACTTCCTTTCAGTATTCACACAAGAGAATCGAACGACTATTTCGGAAAGGGTTCAGGTTTACGAGGGCGGGGATGGCGATAAATTGAGGGATATAATTATTACCAGGCAAGTAGTTCAGGATGAGATAGATAATTAAGAAGAATAAGTCGCCAGGTCCTGACGGGATACTTCCGAGGGTATTAAAGGAATTAGGTGATGTACTCAGTGACCCATTAACCGATATCTTTAAGATGTCGGTAAATACTGGCTGTGCCCAGCCTATGGAAAGTAATTAATGTGACGCCGATTTTCAAAAAGGGGGACAGGTCAGCTGTTTCAAACTATCGCCCAGTTAGCTTAACATCGGTTATAGGCAAGATGCTGGAGTCCATAATAGCCAGGAACATTCGGGAGCATCTAGAGAAACATAGCTTAAGTCACGACTCGCAGCATGGGTTCACGAAAGGTAGGTGATGCCTCACCAATTTCTTGTCCTTCTAAAATAAAGTATTTGAAGCGGTAGACAGAGATGAAAATTATGATGTGATCTATCTTGATTTTAGTTAAGCGTTTGACAAAGTTCCTCACCAACGACTGTTGCTTAAATTACAGGCTCACGGAGTAGAGGGTAAAGTTTTGATCTGGGTCAAGGCGTGGCTTAGCAATAGGAAGCAAAGAGTGCAAATCAATAGTAAAAGATCTGACTGGGGATGTGTTACGAGTGGGGTCCCACAAGGCTCGGTATTAGGTCCACTTTTGTTTATTATTTATATCAATGACTTAGATACAGGAATTAGTAGTGATGTCAGTAAGTTTGCAGATGATACCAAGATCGGTAGAGTAATTGAGTCGGATCAGGACGCTAGTATTGTCCAGGATGAACTAAACAGATTGTATGACTTGGCGGATAAATGTCAGATGGAGTTCAATGTAGGGAAGTGCAGTATTCTAACTATTGTTTAAATGACACTCTCATAAGCAGGTCTTGGTGCGAGAGAGACTTAGGGGTCTTAGTGAGCTCTGATCTCCATCCAAGGGCACAATGCATTCAAGCTAGAAATCGAGCAAATAGGGTACTGGGATTTATTTCAAGGAGCGTAAGCAACAGAAGCGCCGAAGTCTTTCTCAAACTATATTTAGCATTAGTTAGACCTCAGCTTGACTATGCGGTTCAGTTCTGGTCACCTTACTATAGAATGAATATCAAAATGTTAGAATCGGTGCAGAGGAGGATGTCTAAGATGATTCAGGGGTTGCGAAACTTGCCATACGAGGAAAGACTCAAACAGTTAAACTTGCATTCTCTAGAAAGGCGAAGGGTGCGTGGAGACATGATCGAGGTTTATAAATGGATGAAGGGCTTTAATAAGGAGGATATTCATAAGGTTTTGTTGGTAAGAGAACCGGGTAGGACACGAAGTAATGGGTTTAAACTGGATAAATTCAGATTCCACAGGGACATAGGATAAAATTGGTTTACTAACAGGGTTGTGGATGAGTGGAATAGGCTTAGCAGCCATGTGGTGAGTGCCAATACAATTGTCACATTCAAAAATAAATTAGATAAATTCATGGACAGCGATATTAGGTGGGGTTAGATACACGGAAGTTTAGGCTCAAAGGAGCTGCCTTGTACAGGCCTACCGGCCTCTTGCAGACTCCTACGTTCTTATGTTTTTATGTTCTTATGAAACCTGGGGAGGAATAACGACGGTGCCGTATCTTGTCTCCGTCAATGACAGTTTTAGTCTGGGTGTCTTCCAGGCCATTCGAGTCGATAGTACATGGTACAGTTAACCCGAGAATGTCGGCAGACCCTTTTCAGGGCTTTCATGAGTCGTAGCTGTGATATGGTGTACCCTAAAAAGGGCTCGCCATAAAACACCTAATTCGAGCTAATTGTAGGCGGTGGTGGCATAGCGCAACCCACCATGAATGCCCTAGGTCATTGTGGTGGGTGAGTGATCTTGAGGAGGGCCCTTTTGTCTTAGGTGGTGCTGTAAGTTCATGGCAGACTGAATTAGCTACCCATCACTTGTCATATTATCTATAGTAGACGACAAGCGACTCTCAGCTAGATGCCCCCCGTCACGAGACTGTTTATTTTGTAACAAACACCTCCCAAAAAGAATGGAGTTTGAGTAAATTTAAATATTTTTAACGGCTTTATGGTTATGAGAGGAGTACTCTGATGTACGTTCCATGCTCTTTTCTTAGCCTCAAAATGCAGTGTAATATTGTCGTTTCTCGGCCACTTCTCGGCTTTCCCATAACCGAAGCGCACGGGTTAAGGCCAATGTCCCTCTTACACTTTTGGCTGGGCAGGAGGGTGATTTCCACTTCTTCAGCCTTCTCTTGAAGTTCGCTGTGAACCTATCATCGCGACCCCCCCCCCCCCCCTTCCTATACACCTGCACAGCCCAGGAGACAATAGGAGGAGTGTGGATTAAAAAGGGGAGGCTCTTTCTTTCTGTCTATATATTTTCCTTCTTTATCATTATTCGTTTATTTCACTCTTTCTCTTTCTTTTTTCTTTCTCTTTTTCTTTTTCTTAATCTTCTATATTTCCCTGTCTTTCTTATTCTCTTTCTTTTTTTTCTTCTTGTCTGTCTCTTTCTTTGTCTATGCATTTTTCATTATAATTCTTTATTTTTCATTTTCTTTCTCCTTTCTTTTTTTTCTTTTTTTCTCTCATTACTTTTTCACTTTCTTTCTACATTTTTCTTTCTCCTTCTTTCTTTCTTTCTTTGTCTCTCTATTTACTTCCTTAACCCGTGGGCTTCGGCGATGGGAAAGCCGAGAAGTGGCCGAAAAACGGTAACATTAAACTGCGCTTTGAGACTAAGAAAAGAGCATGGAACGTACATCAGAGTACTCCTCTCATAACCATAAAGCCGTTAAAAATATTTACTTATACTCAAACTCCATTCTTTTTGGGTGGTGTTTGTTACAAAATAAACAGTCTAGTGACACGTGGTATCAAGCCGAGAGTCACTTGTTGTCTACTTTAGAGAATTTGACAAGTGATTACTGTATGGATAGCTAATTCAGTCTGCCACGACCTTACAGCACCACCTATGACAAATAAGCCCACCTCAAGATCAATCACCCACCACAATGACCCAGTTCATGCATGGTGGGTTGCTCTATGCCGCCACCGCCTACAATTAGCTCGAATTAGGCGTTTTGAGCCGAGCCCAGAACTGGGTTCGCCGTTTCAGCGGACCGACTCGCGGGAGCCCAAAAATGGGTCCACCGACGGTGCCGGGTCTTTCTTTCCTTCTCTTTATCTTTCTTTGTTTCTCTAACTTTCTTGTTCTTTCTCTCTTTCTTTCGTTGTCTTTCTTTCTCCTTTTTTCTCTTCCTTTCTGTTTTCTTTTCTGTCTTTGTATATCTATCTTTATTTCTTTATTTATCTTTCATTCTTTATTTATATTCTTATTCTTTCTCTTCTTTTACTTCCTCTTGTTTTGTCTTTCTTTCTTTCTTTTCCCTTCCTGTTTTTCTTTCTCTCTTCCTTTCTTTCTCTTTACTCTGTAGATATTCACGTTGATATGCTAGTGACTGCGCATTAGGGCACCGGAATGCTTCATATAGTTTATGCGATTATGGCAAACCTCTCTCTCTCTCTCTCTCTCTCTCTCTCTCTCTCTCTCTCTCTCTCTCTCTCTCTCTCTCTCTCTCTCTCTCTCTCTCTCTCTCTCTCTCTCTCTCTCTCTCAGCTTTAACAGTTATGTTGTTAATGATTGTAGAAATGAAAGAGGTGATAGTGACGGGGAAAATTATGATAAAATGATATTTCTGTAAGAATTGAGACAGACAAATTGGAGATTATTAGTGTCAAATGAGGTGGAGGAGGAGAAGTGGGCGGAGCTGCGAACCCTCATAAGGCGGGAGGATGGGAGGGGGGAGGAGGAGGGCCGGAGAAGATGAGAGGGATAGAGGAGGGAGGGACGAGGTGGGCGGAAACACAGAAGAAAGGCAAGTACGGAAATAAAACTTGAGTAAAAAATGGGTGTGTGTGTGTGTGTGTGTGTGTGTGTGTGTGTGTGTGTGTGTGTGTGTGTGTGTGTGTGTGTGAGAGAGAGAGAGAGAGAGAGAGAGAGAGAGAGAGAGAGAGAGAGAGACCTGTTCTCAGAGGCTGACCTCACTCTCTCCATCAGAAGAAATTTTGGAGCTGTTAAGACAGGGACGAGAAGGTGAGGGAGGGCAGGTAGGGGGAGAGAGGAAGGTGGCTAGGGACGATGAATTAGTAAAAAAAATGAAAAGACTAGAAAAACAGAGACCCAAGCTCTGGTGGTAAAGGGTCAATGGCACCGACTGTATACAGGTGTCTGTAGACTTACTGTTATAGTAGGATATCAATGTATTATTATTATTATTATTTAATATCACCACGAATTAGGCATACAATTGTCAATGGAAAAAACCCAATTGTAACTCGTCACTCCTTCACGAGAGTCGGACCCACAACGGTAGTCGCTCTTGCTCCGACGCTCTTTGTACATATAGGCTAAGAATATACTCGCCTTAAGGAAGCTGAAGTCTTAATCAACGCCCTTTAAACGCCCCCCGGTACCCCGTTACATATTGGTGGCAACGGTCCCCACCGCGCCTGTGCCTTCGCTACCTCGTTCTCCTCCAAGCTCCAAGCCACGAGAACTCACTCACAAACCGAGGACAGGCGTAGAAGGAAGGAAGGTCACAAGCCAGCCGTCCGCGGCAACTCGCCAGGCGCCAGCTACAAGCTCTCCAGGCTTCAGCTACAAGGTCCATACAGGCGTCAAGCCTCGGGCCACCAACAGGCCTACGCAACCGAAAGCGAGGCCACAATCTACAAGCCGCCTAACCCGCTACAAGCCAGCCCTGCTACAAGTACTCCAAGCCCTCCGCCCGCAGGAGGAGGCTTGCCCCACTGGCCTTGGAACAACCCTCATGCCCCTCGCACCACAGCGGGCGGCAACGCCGCCGCTGCCGGGAGCATCGGCTCAAACCTCTTCCGGCAAACAGTCAGCCAGGGCACCCGCGGACATCTCCCGGTGACTGCAAGCAGCTACCACTACCGTTCCTGCAAGGCGTCTTCTCAAGAGGTTACACACCCAAGTCGCCTTATCTGCCACCGCGGCACATCTCTCAATATAACAAGACCGCCGCAGCCGTCCTACGTCTGGCAGCAGTGTTCCGGCACCAGCTCACTGCCAGTCAAATCGCTTAGTCAGCAGCTTCCAGCAGCCATTACGAGTCTCCCGATGTCCGCCCTCCCCTCAACTCTCATCACCGCTGCTGCCGCGGAGGTCTCCGGCGCGACTCCACAGACTGCACGTACATCTACACTACATCAGCTGATTAATCTTGGTATTTGTGGATAGTCCCTTCTGGTTAAACTATGCCGGCTCAGCTTATTCCAGTTTTCTTTCGAGCAGAGGCACCACCTTTTATTTCTGTCTTCCTAACACTGTTAATCAGTCATAATTGTGAGAGTAACGTTCATTCGCATACGATATTGATCCTTTCTTATTGTCTGCTAGCGGTAAAACTGTGATTTCACTGATCATTGTTCATCTTCCTCAGTGTGCCCTGACTCCGTTTTCTCTTCGCCGCTCGGGGAAAACTGGCACCTTAAAGGCATACTCACTTAATTTCTCCTACCCAAAATACCGCATTTTTTTTTATAGAATTATTATGACATTCCATTGTAACCTTAACTTCTATTACGTCTAACAGGCACCTTGCTAGGCATCCTTTCTTGTTTTTAGGGGTTCGGCGCAAACTATTAATTTATGCACGTTACGTTTATTGGTTAATATTTACAGCTATCAAAATATGCTCCTATATTGTAACTGATTTAAACCTTCCGGGTTCGTCTGAATAATTAACCCCCACTCAGCCGATCAAAATGCCTGACGATCCACCTCCCCTCCTTCCTACCGGGGCCACACCCCACTTCCCCCCTCCCCCGATTCGGGTCATTCCAACTCACGCCAGTATTCGGCAGTTCTCTGGCGGCGAGACCGATTTTTCGGCGATACAGTTCCTAGATCTTTGTGAGTCTGCCATCGTAAATTTCTCCATTACGGAAGATCATGATAAAATCGCTTTCATTCGGTCCCGGTTACTTCCAGGCTCTCGGGTACTAAATTTGATATAGTCCTCAGTGTTCGCTTCGGGAGACGTTGGAGTAAACTATGAGGTTTTTAAAAGTAATTTCATAAAAATCTTCTGGGGCGGGAGTAAACCAAGCATCGTTAGACAGATGGCACACACGGTTAAGTGCCTCCAAAAAAAATCCTCAACAAAGCCGATTTGGGACGCCATGATTGAGGCAAATCAGCTGGCGGTTGACTGTGCCTAGAAGACGCGCAGTGGCTTCCAAGGGGCTGTATGCAAAAGCACCAGGTGAAGACAGCCTTCCAGCTGTTTTTTTACTTATTTCATATTTCAGAGAAGAACCGCCGTTCTGCCCTTCCTTTGGCCTTCAAACCGAGCGGGAAGTTGGCTGGCTTCGTCTCAGAGTTAGAAGTCAAGGTTCAAGAACACCCTCACCATCAACCCCTCGCAACAGCCGCAGCATTGCAGGCACAGAGTAAGGCATCTCTCACCTGTAGTTTTTGCAAACAATCAGGACATTCTGAACATTCTTGCTTCCGAAACGTAGGGAATCAACACACTAAGACAGGGCTCTGATAGGAGATCAGGAGGTTACTGGGGCGGGCATCATTCATCACACAGGAACCCTATCCTCAGGCTCATCGTGAACGATTCTCCACGATAACTGGGAGGATTGGCTATCGTACATATAGCCGATTCTTCCATAAAATACGTCGGCAAACGCACTTCCACTGGGAAGCTGCCCTACTACATCTTCTGGTTGGGTGGAGAAACGTTCTCCATACGACTTCCTAATGTCAAAAACCACACAACCTCTCTGGTACAGCATTGATAGGTACGTGCACAACAGCAGATGCGGCTATGTTTTCCTTCAAGATACACTTCCAGAGTGTTAGGTGTACGTTAAAAAGCCACGAAGGTTGAAATGATGTCAAAACAACACAAAACAGGCCTGTCCTGGCGAAATTAAAAGAGGGTGATTACAGTCATGATTAAGCAAGCGGGAGTGAGTTCGAAATCAGCTAAATTTGAGGGTCCTACAAATTTTGTGGTCCCGCCTGAGTTGAACAATAGAATCGGTTCGATACCCCTGAGTCAAATAGTGAGTCAGCCCATATGTTCAGTTGGTGTGTTCGAACAAAGGGGGAAATCTGGTCGAGGTTCCTTGAGTCAACAGTGGACTGGCCCAGAAGTTCACAGATCGTTCGAAAAGTTCAGCATTCCCTCACCTTTGGACCTTTGATATTGGTAATTCCTCTCAGAGTCAAAATGTCCAAACAAAGATAATTCCAACACCCATAGCTATATAACTCTGAGTAACCACGGTTTTAAATATTTATTCCTGCACCACTTTCAGATCATGATGTTGCGTTTTTCTGGATCATTTCTTGTCCTCCTCGCTCCTGTTTGCAACAACGACACCTCCATCCAATTTTGAAGCTCTGGCGCCCCACGGCATTTACAGTAATACATAGGAGTATAGGTCTTCCTCCAAGAAGATGTGCTCCTCGTAAAATATCCATATACTTCCTGACCACCAACACAACTGACAATACAATCAGGATAAGGTCTTCAGAAACGGCTACTCGGCATGGCGCGTGATTTAACAATACGGGGCTACCAAGACTTGGGAATCAAAGACACCTTCTAGTGCACCAACTCTTGAATCTTTTTCAACTACTGAGGATAGGATTTGTTCTTGGCTGTGGGAAACGTTGGAGGAGGTAGACATGGATTATGGGTCACTCAGTTCAATTTCAAAAGAGGGCTGCTCAACATCGCTGGGTCCACCAAAGTTCCCTTCGGTACGGCGAACAGACGAGGACGCACGCGTTTTGCGTGGACCATACTTGCTGCTCATGTACTTCTCTTCTTTTGCTGCCCGGAAATCGCAGGGCGATCAACGCCAGTTGTAGAAAACTTGCGCTGTTGCAATTAACATTGAGATGAATCACAGTTGCAGTGACAAACAAGATGGCAGTAGAGGTTATCAAAAATAGTTGGTCCAAACAGACTGACCAGGGTGAACTGCAGTTTCTCTTCCCTAGATCAGTAGCCTTGGTATGTATTGGAAAATCGCCGGCTAACTCTGTCGCAACGGCAAATCAGCAGGTTATTAGCAACATGGTTGATGCGGCACAATTTGCAGAGCCACACCTTGCCTTATTCCTCATACATCGGGTAATGCACCATGTATCAAAATCTATAAAATTCACACCTTATTCAAATCCCCAGACATGAGACAATATTTTTCAATTTCGATTGAAAGTCCAGCCCTTCACCCTGATAATACCATAATCAATCATGTTCCATCTTCAGACGGAGAACGTGCTTGAGGCACACGAAATTGCCCTGCCCTTTTCGTCAGGCAAAGGACAGTAAAGTTAGCCCTTGGACACGTCCTCGTCTCTGTTCTAATCGCGAAGAATTTCTGCTTCAGGTATTCAACGGGTAGCTATCACTTGCAGTATTGCAAGGAGACGGTCTTCAGGCGATTCTTATTGCTCTATGTCCTTCTCTTGCCTTCCCTACCAGTTCGGTGGTGGGTATGCGAGATTCGCCTCAATTCCCGCGGGGAACGCGCGTTCTGACGTCGCTTTTCCCTGTGCTCCCCTTACAAGCAGCTACCACCAACACCTTTTTTCCATAAGAACTTTCAGGTCTGCATTATTTCCCATTTCCCCAGTCCTTCTATGTACGTGGTCATTCGCCTGGAGGGTACCACTTATCAACGGGTTATTGGTCATCATGCCATAACGGAAGCATGTGCTTATATCCGTGGCCCACCAACATAACAACGTACCCGTCCCGGGATCCGTCTGGTTTTACGGCTGGCAATATTTCCTCATCGAGTGTTTCACTACGGTCTTCTCGATACATTGCATTTCTCCAGCACCTCTTATGACTAATTTCTTAATTCATTGTTCTTCGTAAACAAAACAGAGTTTGCGGGTAAACCCTGAGGAAACGCTGCCTTCCGAATACTCTGTATCGTCCCTTTACTTGTACCCTGGATTTTTGGTAACAATGTTTCTGATAAGTTCGTCAGTCTCTTGCCGTCATGTGCTACCTTATTAGGAGTGAACTCTGTCCTGCACGATTATTTGGTTGTGCAGACACGGCGACTGGATGCAGGGAGGCCACTGCAAGGTGTAGTTTTTTCCTTTTCAAGTAAGTCAGATGACAGAAACCTGGCATCTCCTGTCCTATACCTCAATATCATTGTAACTATGTTGCACTACTGTATGTTGCACTCACTGTATTTTTTTAGAGCTAGTTGAACGTTTCAAAAAATTGTCTGTAACTATGCCAGTCCGATAGCCTCTATATACATGTGTCCTTATATTTATCTTTGAGAGAGATTTCTTTATGTTTCATGTCACAATACTGTTGTGTTTTAATTTCTCCTCATTTATATTATGACTACATATGTTCTTACATAGCCAGTGTTTTAATGTAATTCATCATAGGCAGTCTGTTTAACAAACTCCCCAACTATGTATGCTTAATGGCAAATTAGACTGTTATTAGTTAGATTTTGTATATCGCGAGGTCGCGATCACTTCGGTAGGTGGTAAATCAGCAGTGTTATAGTAGGATATCAATGTATTATTATTAGCTGCTATTATTATTATTATTATATATTATTATATATTATTACATATTATTATTATTATTATTATTATTATTATTTAATATCACCATCGAATTAGGTATACAATTGTCAATGGAAAAGACCCACGACAGTATAGATCACGCCACTCTTTATAGTGGAATGTCGTCCGTCAGTGTTTACTGTCTCAGTTCGTATACAACGCATTTCATAGGCAGTGGAGGTCACCTTGACGTACGTGACCAATTGTAATAACTATTTTCCACCTGTAACCTGTCACTTCACGAGAGTCCATCAAACATTGATTAACGGCAGTCGTTTCTCTCGCTCCGGCGCCCTAAAATATTATATAGGCTAAGTGTTAATATATTCTGCCCAAGGTGAAGTTGAAGTCTTTATCATCAAAACGCCCTTAAACGCCCCCTGGCACTCCTGGCAGGTTACATTACTAGATGAAACAATATATTATTAGGGGGCGAGGACATTGATATCTTTAGAATTTACGTATACCTTGGTAGCGTAATGCAGAACAACGCAGCAGGTCACACAAAATTATATTGATGGCTGAGAAGACTGCTTGCACAGATAAGGGTAGAGAGAGGTGACAGGGCACGGCGCACATGCATAACATACAAGTCCATGCGCTTGCAAAATCTTATAAAAAAAAAAAAATCGATCAGCTAAGGCTATTTACTTCATCATATAATTTGGAAGTGCATCATGTCAATTTTATATATTATTTCTAAGAGAATCATTACTGTATTCTTGGATTGATGCGATAGATATTATAAATAACTTTAAATGCACGTGTTATACATTTTCACTCATTCTTCTATGCGTTATTACTTATATTCTATCACTGCAGATACTCTCCCCATATAAAAAAAAGCATTCACAAGTATAGAAGTATATGAGTAAATCATGGGATTCAAAAATTACTTAATATATATATATGACTTATAATGGTCTTTTACTACAAATATGAATGCTATTATTATATCTTATAATTGGCTTTATAGTACAGGCCTGAGCCTGCCGTGCAATAACTTACATAATTCATACAACGCCGAGGAGGGGGTTGTGCCTTAGAGATATCGGAAAAAATCAGTTTGTAGAACAATGTTTTCATTCTTAAAAGCTCTCTCCTATGCAGACCATGATTCGTTCAGCGGCGTCCAGGGGGTGTCGGGCGTGGGCCACAACATTCACTAAGGCCAACATCACCACCACCACCAGCACTGGGACGTCCACCATCGGCACCAACGTGAAACGGGGGAAACGACTCCCCCACATCGCCACGTCCAGTAAGCCGGCAGGGTGAGTCTTCGTGCTGGAGCGTTCTTCGGGCCGCTCCAACTCATCGTGGCATTTTTGGTATCAGATAGGTGAAATATGAATATCTCACAGGTTCGTCCGCAGTTATTTTTTTTCAAGAGGGGCAGGGCCAGCATGTTTTACGTCCTATACATAAACACATCAAGTTTCATATCTTCAGTTTCCCAATATTTGCACCACCAGGTGTCCTCCTAAGGTTTTAATTACTATTAATTTTGTCATAACTTGCAAACAAAAGTGTGAACGAGAGTACGACCGATCTCCAAGGGTGGAACTGCCGTGGTCGGACAGTCTGCCTACGGGTAGTTTAACTACCATGACAATGTGCCTAGCGGATATTATACCTATGGACAATGTGCCAAACGGATATTTCGCATTGCTAAAAACAACTTTCTTCATTTGAATCAGAAAAAAAAAAAATATATATATATATATATATATATATATATATATATATATATATATATATATATATATATATATATATATATATATATATATATATATATATATATATATATATATATATATATATATATATATATATATATATATATATATATATATATATATATATATATATATATATATATATATATATATATATATATATATATATATATATATATATATATATATATATATATATATATATATATATATATATATATATATATATATATATATATATATATATATATATAGATATATATATATATATATATATATATATATATATATATATATATATATATATATACACACACACACCCACCCACACACCCACACACACATCACCACCTCTCCTCCTCTAAACCTCACCGAAACACAGGTCTCTGAGGCTACTGACAGCAATCTCTACTCTATTCCCTTTTACTATATCTATCCTAAATGTCAATCCAAAGCTGGATGATGCGTCTACGTGCTCAACGACATCACTTACTCTCGTGAATTTTCCACCATCTGGCTAAGATTTCAGTGTCATTCTATTAATAAATACATCAGTGCTGTTTATCTCTCACCTAACTCTACTAATCATGTAAAATTCTTTGACTATTTGAACTCTAAAGTGGAGCACATCTTGACCCACTCTCCCTTCACTGAAATTTCCATCTTAGGAGATTTCAATGTTCACCACCAGCTTTGGCTGTCATCCTCTTTCAATGACCAGCCCAGTGAACAAGCTTAACACTTAGCTCTCCTCAATGATCTTGAGCAGTTGCTTAAGTACCCTCCACGTATTCTCGACCGCCTTGGAGACCGGCCCAACATACTAGACCTCTTCCTTACCTCTAACCCTTCTGCTTACTCTGCCAAATTGTTCTCTCCGCTGGGCTCCTCCGATCACAAACTTATTTCTGTATTATGTCCAATCGCTCCTGTACACCCTCTGGACACACCGAAGAGGCGATGTTTCTGGCATTTTGCTTCAGCTCGGTGGGTCGACCTGAGGATGTACTTTACCGACTTCCCGTGGAATGATTATTGTTTCCAGGATAGAGACCCCTCTGTGTGTGCTCAGTGCATCACAGAGCTGATTGTCTCTGGAATGGAGGTATACATTCCACGTTCTTTCTCTACTCACGCTAAAAAGCCTTGGTTTAATCACGCTTGTTATCGTGCTGTCAATGAAAGAGAGGCAGCTCACAAAAGGTACCAGAGCGTTCAAACTAATGCTAATTATTAACTTTACATTTCTGCCCGGAATCGTGCCAAATCTCCGACTAACCAAAAACTCTTTCATTAATAGAAAATGCCAAAACTTTGCTTTCTCTAACTCTTCCCGTGACTTCTGGCATCCAGTGAGAATTATCACTTCCAACCTCACTTCTCCATCTTTCCCTCCACTCCTCAGTCCTGACGGCAACACTGCCGTTTCATTTATCACTAAGGCTAAACTCTTCTCTCAAACTGTTTGTAAAAACTCCACTCTGGACGATTCTGGGCATATTCCTCCTACTCATCCCACCTCTGACTCTTTTATGCCTGTTATAAAGATTCTTCAAAATGATGTTTTCTATGCCCTCTCTGGCCTCAATCCTCAGAAGGCTTATGGACCTGATGGAGTGCCTCCTATTGTCCTTAAAAACTTTGCTTCTGTGCTGACACCCTGTCTGGTCAAACTCTTTCGCCTCTGCCTGTCAACATCTACCTTTCCTTCCTGCTGGAAGTATGCCTTCATACAGCCTGTGCCTAAGAAGGGTGACCGTTCCAATCCCTCAAACTACCGTCCTATAGCTTTACTTTCTTGTCTATCTAAAGCTTCTGACATTCTATCTGATCGCCAGTATGGGTTCCGCAGGGGGCGTTCTACTGGTGATCTCCTTGCCTTCCTAACTAATTCTTGGTCATCCTCTCTAAGCCGTTTCGGTGAAACCTTTGCTATTGCGCTGGACATATCAAAAGCTTTTGATAGGGTCTGGCACAAATCTTTGCTTTCCAAACTACCCTCCTACGGCTTCTAGCCTTCTCTCTGAACCTTTATCTTCAGTTTCCTTTCTGACCGTTCTATTTCTGCTGTGGTAGACGGTCATTGTTCTTCCCCTAAACCAATTAACAGTGGTGTCCCACTGGGTTCTGTCCTATCTCCCACTCTCTTTTTGTTGTTCATTGATGATCTTTCCAAAACGAACTGTCCTATCCATTCCTACGCCGATGATTCCACTCTGCATTACTCAACTTCATTTAATAGGAGACTCATCCACAGGAACTTAACAACTCAAGGCTGGAGGGAACAGAACGCCTAGCCTCAGATCTTACTATTATTTCCGATTGGTGCAAGAGGAACCTGGTGTCCTTCAACGCCTCAAAAACACAGTTTATCCACCTATCCCCTTGACACAATCTTCCAAACAACTATCCCCTATTCTTTGACAACACCCAGCTATCACCTTCCTCAACACTAAACATCCTCGGTCTATCCTTAACTCAAAATCTCAACTGGAAACTTCATATCTCATCTCTTACTAAATCAGCTTCCTTGCGGCTGGGCATTCTGTACCGTCTCCGCCAGTTCTTCTCCCCCGAACAGTTGCTGTCCATTTACAGGGGCCTTGTCCGCCCTCGTATGGAATATGCAGCTCATGTGTGGGTAGGTCCACTCACACAGCTCTTCTGGATAGAGTGGAGTCTAAGGCTCTTCGTCTCATCAGCTTTCCTCATCATACTGATAGTCTTCTACCTCTCAAACTCCGCCGCCATGTCGCGTCTCTTTCTATCTTCTATCGATATTTTCATGCTTACTGCTCTTCTGAACTTGCTAACTACATACCCCCCCCCCCCCCAACCATTCCCGCGGCCCTGCTGCACTCGACTTTCTACTCTTAATCATCCCTATAATGTCCATATCCCTTATGTAACAGTTAACCAGCATCTTCACTCTTTCATCCTCACGCTGGTAAACTCTGAACCATCTTCCTTCCGCTGTATTTCCTCCTGCCTCCGACTTGAACTCTTACAAGAGGAGGGTATCAGGACATCTCTCCTGCCGTATTTGATCTTGCTTTCGGCCACCTTTTTTGTTTCTTTCTTAGGAGCACCGAGTAGCGGGCTTTTTTTTTTATTATTGTTTTATTTTTTTGTGTGCCCTTGAGCTGCCTTATTTGTTGTAAAAAAAAAATATTATATATATATATATATATGTGTATATATATATATATATATATATATATATATATATATATATATATATATATATATATATATATATATATATATATATATATATATTTTTTTTTTATGGTGGTCGTTAAAATAAAAGTTGTAAAAATAGTGTTCCCCACTCGGATTCCTGTTCCACTTCATTAGAAAACACTGTAGCCAAAATTTTATCAAAATAGCATGGCATTTACCTGGTGCTCAATGACCTTGAAATTTCACCCCAAATCAATGTAGTGTTAAACGGCAAAGAGTGGTTTGCCGCAAACAAATGCCCAAGATGGTGTTTTATATAATTCCCGTTAGTAGAAAACAACACTGACATGTGTAGTAATATTGTCTAATACCTTGTTAGGAATGCCTTTCTAAGTTAATTGTAGCAAATGTTTCAATGATAACATAATTCATCAGTTTTCATCCGTCTAAAATTGTATAATTTTCTTTTCCTGACGTGCACTTTTGTCTTTGTGTGTGATGGCAAGCACAAAATGAAGAACTGATACTGTGGCACCACGGGAAACAATCCCTGGAGACCAACTAGCATCTGGAAGAGAAGTCCTAGGTCTAGTTATTTACAAGCTCGATGTTCGGAAGAATACGATACGCGTTTCGGCACACGAGGTGTTCCTCATTGTGGAATAAGTCTGGGCGAGGGCAAGAATTCCAAAGCAGCGAATTGATAAGGTGGAGACGAAGATCGAGAAGGTGCATAAAGAATATGCCCTTATCCGGAAGAACAAAAAACGCACTACCTCGACTCAAAGTGAGCGATAAAATAAATTTGGTGAGAAACTAGATGACTTGTTCGACGTGGCCCATGCAGATGCCATGGCAATAATGACAAACGCGGAGGACAAGGACTTCCTCCTCACCCAGCGCGAGCCTGGTCAACATTGGAGGATGGGCGGCTTTGATCCCGTGCAAGCTGCTCTTGAGAAGCGTGTTGCAGAACGCCACGCGGCCCAGACATCAAGGCAGGAAAAGGCGCTTCACGAGGCCACAACATCGTCGGCGACCGCGGAGTTTGAATCATCTAGCAGCAGCAGCAGCAGCACTCCTGTCAGTAGCCCAACTCGAAGCTCCCACAGCAGCGCCAGTGGCCCCAGCGAGCCAAAACGAGCAAAACATGGCTTGATAAACGTCGTGACGCCAGGCGTAGCAGCGTCCCTTGATCGAGCGAAGGTGAGCGACCGTGCAGCTGTCTACGTGTTGACAGAGACAGCACGCTCTCTGGGCCACAACCCCGAGGAACTGAATATCAACCGAAGCTCCATCCACGATCACTGCCGTCAACATCGCGAACACCATGCATTTTCTCTGAAAGAGGAGATCAAGTCTGACGGTCCTCTCATAGTACATTTAGATGGAAAATGATGATGGACCTCACTACTAAGAAACACGTCGATCGTCTCCCAATCCTGGTGTCGGGGTAGAGCGAATTTAAGCTCCTCGGAGTAGCCAAGCTTCCCAGTGGCAGCGGCACTGATGCTGCTCGCGCTGTTGTCGACGCAGTGCAAGAATGGGGACTGACCAACCGAATCGTCGGCATGGGTTTTGACACCACTGCAGCGAACACTGGCCATCACCAGGGCGCATGTGTTCTAATTGAGAGAGCTCTCGACAAGGACTTGCTCTACTTTGCCTGCCGGTACAACGTCCCGGATCCCGATAATATCCCATATAGTATACCATGATCAGACACCTTAGCCCTACCACTACGACCCTGCTGCCCCAAATATATAACACAGTCTGGCAGACTGGTATCATGCCAACTGAATGGCGCAAAGCCAGTCTACTTCCCATCCGTAAACATGGGAAGGATGATTGTCAGTCCTTGCACTACATACCAATTGCTCTAACATCTTGCCTTTGCAAACTTCTGGAGAAGATGGTACATTTTCGCCTAGTACACCATCTAGAGAGCAATAACCACCTGTCTCCTTACCAGGCAGGGTTTCGGAAGATGAGAACAACAGTAGAATGATGCCCTCATGCGTCTTGAATCAGCTATCTGCTGCTCGTTTGCAGAAAGACAACACATGGTGTGTATTTTCTTTGACCTCGAGAAGGCCTACGACACAACATGGAGGTATGGGATTTTAAACCAGCTTCATAGCTTTTGTCTCCGTGGAAGGATGCCAAAGTTTATTGAGGTTGTTGAGAGCGACGGTCTTTCCGCGTAAGAGTTGGTGCCTCCTACTCACCCCTCTATGAACACCAGGAAGGAGTTCCCAAAGGAAGCGTCCTCAGTGTCATCTTTTTTGCCGTGGCCATAAATGGAGTTACAACGTCGTTCCCAGAGGGGGTGTCGTCCTTCCTCTAGGTCGACGACCTGGCAATCTGGTATTCGGCGTCTCGGATGTCCTCCGCGGAACGAAGACTGCAACATGCCATCGACAGAATATCCAGATGGGCGGAGAATCATGCCCTCCGATTCTCACCATCTATGACGGTTGCCATGCACTTTGTGCCGCCTGATAAGTCACCATCCAGACCTTGATCTCATCATGTGCGGTTCACGACTACCTGTTGCGGAAGAACACAAGTTTTTGGTACTTGTCCTCGATAGGCCCCTCACAGGGCTCCGACACTTAACAGCCTTAAAAACTAAGTGCATGAGATCGCTCGATCTCTATCGTGTCCTGTCATGCACTTCATGGGGCGCTGACAGCACTATACTACTACGCTTTTACCAGGCACTCATCGGGTCGAGACTGTCCTACGGCTGGAAGTATACACATCAGCAACAACCTCCCACCTCCGTACAACTGATGCAGTCCATCACGCTGCAGTTCGACTGTCAACTATCAAGTATTTTAGTTGACGCAGGAATACCACCTTTAGACTTGCAGAGAGACGGACTTCTTAATACTGGTACAGGCTACAACGCCAGCCAAACAACCCTGCCTCCATTGTTACCTCAGACATCAATGTATATGTAATATACAAAAACCAGCCTCTCCTACCACGCCCCTTTGGTTTCCGTGTCCGGAATATCTTTCACTACCATACTTCCCAATAGCAGTTTATCAGGTACCCCCCATCACAGCGTGGGAGTTCCCAAACACACATTTCTGCCGGTACCTCAACTTCAACAAAGCAAGTATCTCGACAGCAACTGCTCGGCAGCTTTTCCTGTCACACACAGCAAGTCGCGCCAATTCTGTATCAGTATATACGGTCGGCTCCAAAGCCGATGCTGGCGTCGGATTTGGAGCTGTCTTTCTAGATTTTTCCAGTTCCGGAACATTACCTCCCTTAGCCTCAATATTTACCGCAGAATCTTTACTTTGCCTGTCGTTTTTTTACCGTCTACTCTGACTCACAGGCAGCCCTGTCCGCAATTGAAGAATTTAGAGGCATCCACCCTATAGTTTTATAAATTTTTAGCTGGCTGGTTCTGGCCAAAAGGCGTGGCCACCAAATATTTTTTGCTGGGTACCTGCCCACGTCTCTGCGCGGGCTGCTGCTTCTCGTCCTCTCTCACAGTGCGCTCTTCCACCCCGGGATTTACATCCCACCGTGCGGTCTGCACTCAAGAGTGTGTGGCAGCGCAGGTGGACGGCTGCAGTTGCCACGACGGCTTCCTCATGTCCCGGGGAGTTCAGCCCTACTGTGATGACAGTTTGATCCCCCTGACTGTTCGGCACTTGCTAGTCGAGTGCCCCAGTATCGGGGACCTGCGAGAACTGTACCTCCCCTGGTGTCGGGGTGGAGATGGGAGTTTCTCTTTCTCTCTCTCTCTGGTGCTTGGGGAGAAGGCACTCTCCCCGGGACATGACGTTTATGGCTTCCTACAAGAGGCAGGCGTCCTTAACCTCCTGTTGGTTTTATTGACCTGTTATTGTTGTTTTTTATCAAGTTTCTGTTTATTTTAACCAGTTTTACATAGTTTTATTTGTGTCGTTCTTTATCATGTTTTTTCAACCGTTTTTATAGTTTTATAATATAATATTTTCTTTGTATTAAATTCGGCGCCATATGAGCCCGCAGTTGAGGCGCCAAGATTGAACGCTCCAATAATCATCTTCCCGCCCTCCCCACCCCCTCTCATCCTTCCGCCTAATGAGGGTTCGCACCTCCGCCCACTTCTCCCTCCACCTCATTTGACACTGGTGATCTCCAACTTGTTTGTTTCAATTCTTAAAGAAACTTCATTTTACCATAGTTTCCTCTGCCCCTCCTACTTATTTCACTTCTACAATCAGTAACAACATATCTGTTAAATGTCTTTATTATCAGAGAGAGAGAGAGAGAGAGAGAGAGAGAGAGAGAGAGAGAGAGTAGGAGGAGGAAAGGTTTGCCATAATCGCCTAGACTATCTGAAGCATTCCGGTGCCCTAATGCGGTGTCACTAGCTAGCATATCAACGTGAATATCTACAGAGTCCTAAGCTGGCCAGTTAATCCCAAGGAGCGCAGTCAAGCCCATTCGTGCTCCCATACCCCGCTAAAGAAAGAAAGAAAGTCAGATTTATAAAGAACAATATATACAGAATGAACAGGAAGAGAAAAAGAAAGAGGGGAAAGATGGAAAAAAAGAAGGAGAAAGAAAAAGAAAGAGGAAGAAAAAGAAAGAGGAAGAAAGAGAAAGAGGAAGAAAGAGAAAGAGGAAGCAAAAGAAAGAGATAAATAAATAATGGGAAAGAAAAACAAAGAGAGAAATAAATAAATAATGAGAAAAAATATGAGATAAGGAAATAATGAGGACGAAAACGAAAGAGAGAAAGAAAGAAATAGAAAAAGAAACAGAGAGAAAGAAATACTGAGAAAAAAAAGAGAGCAAGAAATAAATAATGAGAAAGAAAAAGAAAGAGAGAAAGAAATAATGAGAACTAAAAAGAAAGAAAGAAAGAGATAATAAGAAAGAAAAAGAAAGAGAGAAAGATATTAATTAATCAGAAAGAAAATAAAGAAATAAAAAAGTAGTGAGAAAGAAAAAGAAATAGAAAGAAAAAAATAATGATAAAGAAGGAAAATATATAGACAGAAAGAGCCTCCCCTTCATAACCCACACTCCTTCTATTGTATCCTGTGACGTGCAGGTGTGAATAGGAAGGGAAGGGTGAGATGTGTGTGTGTGTGTGTGTGTGTGTGTGTGTGTGTGTGTGTGAGGGGGGGGAGGTTTCGCTGTGACAGGCTCAGAGCGAACTTCAAGGGAATGGCTGAGGAGGAGGAAATCCTCCTCCTGCCCAGCCAGAAGTGTAAGGGAGACATCGGCCGTAACTGACACTACTGGCGGGAGGGACTGCCCGTGCCCTACTTGCTGAATCATTTGCCTGTCGCTTTGCTTGGCATCGGCTATAGTTGTTTATATTGTATATATCTTTTTTTTTTCAGGAAGAGGACCTACAGTGCCTTTTACAATGATACACGAGGATTTAACGAGACTATAAGAGACAAGATAGTCGAAACAAGGCAATGGGGCAATTCACGAAGTTCTTCCCCATCCAGTAATATATCTTACCTCCATATAAAACTTTCAGTCGTGTTTGCATCAGCAACATAATTATATGCTCAGTTTGCTTCACTCCTCCACCGCACTGTTCGTGAACCAGTTTTTGCCAATTTTTTCCTGAACATAATACCTACTTCATCAAGACTTTTACACGTTTAAAATGTGAATAATATTTTAAGTATACGTCTTTCCAATGGAGGAAAGTAAGTTTTCTTTAGTCTTTTTCTGTAAGGTAAGTTTCTAAATCCTTGAATCATTTTAGTAATTCTTTTCTTTTTCAAGACAATCTACATTATCTATGTAATCGGGGCAACAAAACTCAACAGAATAATCAAGGTGAGGCTTAACCAGCGACAGACATAATTTATGGATAATTATTGTGTTCTGGTTGCTATAACTTTTACCAATGAACCTGCCTCCTCTCTGTCGTCCAATTAAAAAATTCATCAGTAAACTTAAAGTCACTGCTTCTACGTTAGTTAGTATCGCTTATATAGCTGATAAACATGCTGTAGTCAAGATCGCTGATGTAGCTGATACACACCACAGTCAAAATCATTGATGTAGCTGATAAACACATTGTACGTAGTCACGATCGCTAATGTAGAGAAACTGCAATAACACAGTGAAAATATCTGTAATGAACACCACTGAGTGCCGGGAATCGAACCAGAGCCTGCCGAGTGGAAGCCAGGTAGCATACCAATTAGGCCAACGATGAGCTAAAAGATCACCACGCCAGAAGCCGCTTCTGCGGACTATACCTGACGCCCTCGCCCTGCACTGTGGCACATACGGTGTATGTAAACATTAGAGAAACCGCAATAACACAGTGAAAATATCCGCCATGAACACTACTGATTGCCGGGAATCGAACCCGAGCCTTCCGAGTAGAAACCAGGTAGCATACCAACTAGGCCAACGATGAGCTAAAAGATCACCGACCGAAAGATCCGACGGGCCACGGGTACCTTCTCTCCACAGTACGGGGCGAGGGTGTCAAGTATAGTCCGCAGAAGCGGCTTCTGGCGCGGTGATCTTCTAGCTCATCGTTGGCATAGTTGAAATGCTGCCTGGCCTCTACTCGGAAGGCTCGGGTTCGATTTCCGGCACTCAGTGGTGTTCATTACGGACACCGTAGTCAAGATTATTTACGTAGCGGATAAACACACCTCACTTAAGAATTTTTTTTTTTTACATGTCCGCCTATAGCGCCGGTAGGCTTTTCTTGGGGGGCCTGGATGGTAGTCGGACTCAGCCCGTCATGGCGCAGGCACGTGTTTTATAGTCTCGCCATCTTTTCTAGCATCATGCTGCCCCCCGGAACTCATTCTTAATTCGATTGGACGGTTTCCTCTAGAGTCCGGGTTGATGGGTGGTTTTCAGGACATCATGTGGGTAGCCTATGGCCACTCGACGGTGCTTGAAAATCCCAGGTGGTAGCGTGGTAATTCGAACCCGTGTCGTCCATCACGCGGTGAATGCGGTTCCCACGCTAGCCACTCAGCCACCGCCTATCCAAAGATTACTGATGTAGCTGATAAACACACCGTTGTAAATATCGCTGATGTAGCTGATAAACACATCGTAGCTAAGATTGTTGATGAGGCTGATAAAGAGTAATTATTATTGCCCTAAGACTGATCCATGCGGGACGCCGCAAACACGAGCCCAATCTTATGGATCCAAGTGTACTTGAGCGCTTTAAGGCTCCCTGCCCCTCATGAGCAGTTCTAACCTGCCTTCCCCATGAACTCCATCCAGTTATTTTGACAGATGTGGTCTCACTTCCACAAAGTTTTCTGTTCTTCAATTGGGCACACGCATATTATTAAACTATTTTTTTCACAGTAGAAGAAGCACCTGATGGGCAAAAATGAACGAGTGGACCAACGGCTGCCGTGCTGCGAGCGGCGGCACCGACGCTCAACATCAGCGGCCTTGTGCTTTTTCATTTGGAGACAGTTTTTTTCTTCGGAAACTACTAAAAAGTGACTTATTGCAATTTCATCATCCGCCGCCGCAGCTGCAAAATAGCTTGCAGAGGGTTTAGGGTGGGGGAACATATTTAAACTAACCCAACCGAACTTTACGCCCTAACAGCTAACGGGGGGGCTTCGCCCCCCTCGACCCCCCCACATGTATATTCGACTTATTTCTGCGAGGTGTGTTAGTTACCCGTGTGTTAGTTACTCGTGAAATGTCAACACATGAAAATGTCACGCTCTCCCTCCCAGCGCCCTCAATTGCTCCCCGAGGCGGCCACAAAAAAACTCGCTAACTTCAAAAATCGCTAGCGGCGTTAGCAGCAGTTTGCGACGCACATAAATGGGGTTCAAAATGCGTAGAATAATGAGATCTAACCGATGGTAAGTGTGAGAAGAGACGGGGAACAAAGTATCCCCGTTCCCACCGTGACGCCCCGAGGCGGCCGCAAAAAAATTCCCTAACTTCTCAAAAATCGCTAGCAGCGTTGCTATTAATTTGCGATGCATATATATATGGGGTTCAAAATGCATTGAATTGTGAGATCTAACCCATGGTTATGGTGAGAAGTACCACAATGAGATGGGCAACTCTATGAACATTTACCGTCCTTAGCAGGGAGTAGCCACCGTCGCCTCAACCCCGCTTGGCATTATTATTGGTTTACTTTGTTTATTAAGTGTTAAGTGCTTTAAGTGTAAATAGTAGATGTAATTATATATGTAATATTAATTTTAATGTGCGTGTTGTGTCTCATTTTCTTGGAACCCGGGGACACACACAAAGCTTGTTACTCTCTCTCTCTCTCTCTCTCTCTCTCTCTCTCTCTCTCTCTCTCTCTCTCTCTCTCTCTCTCTCTCTCTCTCACACACACACACACACACACACACACACACACACACACACACACACACGAGTTCCTGACCCCGCTTAGGCCCCTCATTTCCGCTTGTCACTCCTTAATGAGTTTCGCATATCCGCCCCTAAGTGATTGCTCTCTCAAGGCCCAGCCACACCAGGTAACTTTATTGGGAAGCAAAGAGTTCCTACTATTTTCAAAGGTGTGCGTGTGTGTGTGTGTGTGTGTGTTTGATATATATATATATATATATATATATATATATATATATATATATATATATATATATATATATATATATATACATATATATATATATATATATATATATAGAGAGAGAGAGAGAGAGAGAAGGGGGGGAGTGGGTGGAGCAATGTCAGCCATCATCCACTCACGTCAGGTCATGACCTGGTCGTGACAGCTATTGGTGGAGTGGTTGGGTGGCGGATGTGTACGAAGCTTGCGATAAACTGACGGTTCCAACGGGGAGGTTACACTTTTATTGTATCTGACTGTACCAGGAACCCGCAATTCTCGACCTTCTGTATTTTGAAAAAATCAGGAGGAGAGACCTGTTGATGTTCCTGGTACCAGATCCATGGGGACTAACACATAGCTCGTAGCCAACCCTGTCAATGCCAGTAGTAGCAGTGAAGTCGCCCAGGACAAAGAGTGTGTCCCGGGGAGGGCACTGGTCTAATACGGAATCGAGTTTGGCGTAGAACGTCTCCTTCTCTTCAGTTTCGCGCGTCTTGGTAGGAGCGTACACTGCAACAAGAGACATGAAGCTCAGTGTGTGCTTCAGCCTCACTCGCATTATACGCTCATCAACCGGAGCAACCTCAACCACAAATGGCAGCAATTGACTGGAGATGCCCATAGCTACCCCCCCTGACACGGAAGCCATTGCTCATGCTGGACCAGTAGAAGGTGTAACCCCCCTCACTGATCTCGCCACTGCCAGGCCTCCTTGTCTCAGAGAGTGCCACTATGTCCACCCTCGGCCTTCTGAGCTCATTTGATAGGTGGGGCAGTCGATCATCGTCCGAGAGGCCCCGGACGTTCCAGGAGTCCACACACAGAACCCTCCGAAGGTTATCCCCGGGCCTGGTTCTTCGGGCGGGCGCAGCCTCTGCACCACCCCGGCCACCCCCAAAACAAAAAGAGGGGCTAGGGGGCCATTCCTCCTTCGAGGTGCAGGGGTCTCGTAGGTTTTGCCCTGTACCCGTCACTGATGCGGATGCGGATGCATCGTGGAAGCCTGTCGCGCGGTCGGGCCCCCCAGCAAGACCGGATCGGGGTCGAGGCTCGCGCCCCGACCCCGACCTCTACTTTTTAATTTGTTTTTGGCAAGGCCACTTTGTTGTAGGGGAGGGGGTGCAGGCCCCTCCCCCAACCAGCCCAGATCAGGGGCTGGCCTGACTGCTCGCCATAGGGCAGGGACGCAGGACACCTGGGGGGATTACTCACCCGGCTACCCAAGGAAAGAAGCGTGAACAGAAGAGGGAGATAAAGCGGGGAAAGACAGCTCGGGGGAGGTTGAGGGTGCTGCATTCCTCATTCAGATAGACCTGCCCCTACCCTGGTCATTTGGTTACCACCCAGCGTGTTGAAATGGTTACCATACTTGTTGGCAATTATTTCGGCTTGTCACTTAGTGTAGCATTTCCACAGGAGAAACACTACATCAAGTGAGTGGATGTTGGGCGCCCCCAGCCGCCACATAAAAAATGTTTAAAAAATGACATAAAATCGGAGGTTAAGTGAAAAAACTTTAATGTTATATTGTGCAAGTGTAGATACAGTTTCTTTCCGACGCATTTTCCTCCCAATTTCAAATAAAAAAATATAAAAAAACTGTGTGGGAAAAAAGTTGTCTGTAGCGTAACCTAACTTATGTTAATGTTTCAAATAAATAGGAAGACTGGGTAAAAAGTAACTTTCGGCGTATGTTATACGTTCCCATTGAAGATCACCCACAAGGTAATCCCAGATGGTCTTGCCATCATCAAACTTATCCTCTCCACACATAACCATATCCAGAAGCGCTGATTATTTCTTAAAGTAGGGCGGAAAAGACATTTGTTTAATTAGGAAGCCGGTAGACATCTGGAATTAGTTTAGTTGTCTTAAAAAGCATAGGGACGCCTCGTTTACATCGATTGTCACATTTAGTTCTGCCGTGTGCTAGGTTATGGTTAATAAACAACATGTAGGTGATATTCCTGATCATTACTTTTCCTGCCCGTAGAGAGGAGGGTCTCAAGTGGAGGTTCCCCGCAGACGATAGGACACAGGCCAGAGTGGCGGCTGTGGAGAGCGGGTGTTGTCAGAGCACCATCCTCACCTTTAATTCCGTGGCGCCCATCACCCCTGACCTGATGGAGGAGGCGCTCGTCCACCTCTATGGGTAGGTGCAGTGGGGGCAGGGGCGTACACTGGCATTATATAATGCCTTGGTGGATAAGCTATGCTTCATAAGGACGTAGTTAGGCTGTTCAAGAGTGGTCACATGTGAGACTTTTCTCATTTTCATTTTCTTTCAACAGCAAGATCGAGTCACTCAGAATTTGCTTCAGGCAACGGGAGGGGCAGCTGTGGGTCGCCAACATGCCTCGACAAAAAATAGATTTACAGGTACAGTACTATTAGAGATACGTGGCTGCACAGTGGCATAACACCATTGACTGTCTTTGGTAATAAGCAAAGTTTTGAGTGCTACATGTCATTCTTGAAGTCAGTCACCACACATCGACGCTTTTGTCTTTCAGGTGGTGACCTCTACGGACTTGGAGCACGAACACTCTGAATTGCATAAAGTAAAATTTGACCTCTGTAATGGGCCACTGTGGAATGCTCGGCTCATGCCATGTCCTCCAGATGCTTCCTGTCCTCTCCCTGAAGTGAAGGCAGCATATCCTCATCAGTGTCACCTCCTAATGTCCATCCACCATGCTGCTAATGACGGAATAGTCGTACTACTGATGTCGGAGCAGTTGTCCCACATCATCGACAGCCTCCTCGGAGGATCACCCGTGGACACTAGGCCAGTCGGGGAGCTCCGTGACGGCGTGGAGGCCAGAGAGAGGGAAAACAAGATTAGGGAAGAACTAGAAAGGGATCCTGAGAGGCTTATGGCGGCCATCAGAAAACATTTACCGAGCAAACATCTTCCCCTGCTCATGGAAGCTTATGGTGTCCCGAACGAAGCAAACCCAACTACGACGTATTTGAAGACTTTGCTCCTCGACAAGCAGATGGTGGAGAAGATCACTGCCAAGGCCCGAGCCACTGGCGCCACCCTCAACGCCTGCTTCATTGCTGCAGTGAACGTGTCCATGATGGAGGTGGCGCGAGAGGGGGGGTTGGAAAGAGACATCTACAGTCTTTCCACATGGGTCCCCGTCAATTCCCGCCGACTAATGAAGAACTGTAAAAAACTTCCTCTCGGCTGTCATTCCATACCCTTCACGCAGTGCACCTCAACGCCGCGTGACGTGAAGAAAAACTTCTGGCAGTACGTGCAGCACCTCGACACCGAGCTCCGTGGGAAGATAAAAAGGGACTACATGTGCGAACAGAGGGTCCTGGAGGCGCTGCTCAGGCCGGAGGAATTTACGAACGAGGTTATGTTTGGCGGGCTACATATCCCTGACTGTGATCATGTTTTCGCTAACCTCTACTCTCCCAATATCAGTCACCAGGGAGGCGTTGGCAAGAATGTTCAAATAACAGCGGCGGGCAATTACGCGAGCCTTCATACAGGGATCACTGGCGTAGGACAAGCAGTATTCCCCTTTCGCGACCAAATCCGCTTTCAATTCGGTTACTCCACAGGAGTCTTGAGCAGGAGACTAGGTGAAAGATTGCTCGAGAAAAACGTCTCTGTGCTCCATGATGTCTCCAATATGGTGGAATAAATGTAAATGTAGATTGTAGAGTTATCTGGGGAGGTGGTGGCTGAGTCGTGAGAGTGCTAGCGCGGCGTCTTGGAGTACGCCGGTTTACGACCCGCCCACCGATACAAACAAGCTGGCAACTTTTCAGTCATCACTTAGTGGCCTGAGACTACCTACATGGAGTCCTGAAGATCATCATCTATCGGCCCGGACTCTTAGATTCTCACTAAAAGAGGATCGAAGATTAGCTAAGGGGGCAGCATGAGCCGAGGAAAATGGCGCCACCATAAACACCTACCAGCGTCATAACGGGCTGGAACTGACCACCAGGCCACACTAAAAAAGTATACTGGTGATGTGTACGTAGACGTCCCCGTTTACGGAGCTGTCCTCGAGAGAAATGCGCATTGTCATAGGCGAATGTTTACAAAGACTTGCTGATGAACAAAGTTGTACGCAGGTGCTCCCCCGATAACATGGCTTCAGATTTACAGGAAAGACTGGCCAAATTTAGGGATGAAATAGGCCCTTTACAGTATTTTCTCCTAAATGGATATCATCCGACAATCCTTCCAAGCAACCAAAGAAGAAGTCTGATGGTTTCGTATATAACCAAGCAGAATATCTTAAATAAAAAATTAACCCCTATAAGGTGCTTTTTTTAACTCTTGATATGAGTCGTTCAATTTCGTTCAGAAATGTCATGTGGGCAGGAGATGGACCGTAACCTCCGATATATAAGAATGCAATCTGCCCCCAAACAATTGTCATACTCACATCAATATAATTTTGTTTTGAAATTACCACTCCCGAAAATGTACCCGTGGATCACCGCAAAAAGGCTTTTGAACGGCCCTTCACTTCACTTATTACAAAACAGAGCGCTGTATTGGATTCATGAAGTGTTTTCCCTATGAAATAATAAAACAATATGCCCTCTCGTGCTTTAAACCACTGGTGGGACATCCATATGCCCACGACAAGCTGCGTACACAGATCCGTGTATATAGCGGTTCGCCCTTTGTTTGTAAACAAAGCGGATAGAGCAAAGTACAAGGGACATCTACGTGTCGGGCCCCGGTCCGTCGCGACGAAAAGAGAAAAACCTTCAATGAAATGGTAGCAAATTCCGAGCAGCTGACAGTAACTCACACCTGGGTCCAGAGAATGATAGGGTCTGATCACGCGCAGCTTGCAGCCGATGAAGGAGGGACAAAGCGCGGCTGTGGCCGTGATATCACACAGTGCGGGTGGCTCTCTCCCCCACCCCCTCCACCTCCCTCAGGCTTTCTCTCTCTCTAATTAAATGGTTATGATAACTGCTTTGGTTTTGATTATGCTGTTAGTTTTGTTTGGAGTACATTAAAAATATGACGAACAGCGACTTGTAGCGTAAAGCAACACAGAACTCACTTGGTTGTATGTTTACATAGTTGGGTTTCATAAATGTTAAAGGATATATGAATTTACTGAGTACATAAACTTACTGACTTTTATTTCATCAAGATATTGCGTAATATTTATATCGCATATATATATATATATATATATATATATATATATATATATATATATATATATATATATATATATATATATATATATATATATATATATATATATATATATATATATATATATATATATATATATATATATATATATATATATATATATATATATATATATATATATATATATATATATATATATATATAGAGCACAAATGTAATAAGTTCTTTTCATTATATATTTCCGTTTTGTATTAATCCTATCAACCCACAACAAGCATATTTATATATTTTCAAACAACTAGAGATAGAACAAGATTAAACAAATATTAAGACTTATTGATAACACAAATGTAATGCCTTCTTTATATTTATCTATCTTGTGTGTAAATGCTAGCTATCCACACACTGCATTCATTGATTCTCACCCATCAGTTATAAATAAAACAAGGCTAAAAAATAAATGTGGTGGATTTACTGAATACATAAGTATAATGCCTTATTATTATGAATTTATTGTATTGTGTATTCATTCTATCAAGCCACTCTCCGCATTCCCTTCTTTCCAGCCTCCATCTATAGACAGAACACGACTAAAAAAGAAAGGTGGTGGGATGCAACCTCATTTCCATTCAACGTATACAAAAACCTTCTCAGCGGGGCGTCTTTTTTTTTTTTTTTTTCTTCATATATGCAATTAATCAAAAACGATCAAAGCTTGATATATTTGAGGCTTGTTTGATTTCAGCCTTTATTGATGTCGGCGCAGCTTAATCCCTCGTACATTTATTAGTTTATCGCTCTATTCGTTCATTTTGTTTTGTTTAATCTTTACTGATTATAAAAATATGGACCACTTGATTTAGTATTGACTTGTTCATGTCCACGAATAGCCTATAGATGACTTATGTATTTTATTTCGACGTTTATTCTTCAGTTTCTCTTTGTTCGTTTTTACTTTTGTTTTATATATAATAAACAAAATCTACGAACTCTAGATTTATTACTGGTTTGTTGATGTTGTTCGTAGCTAATTCTCACGCTTATTCTTCAGTTTCTCTCTCACTCTGTCCGTTGACCTTATTCGTGTTTACTTTTCTATTATTCACAAAACCTATTGACTCGTAGCTTATTTGAATTCGGGTTATCGCGAATATTTAACTTTTCAGCCTATTCCAATGTTTATTTCATAGTTTTCTTTCCACTTATTCGTTAATATTATTTCTGATTTGTTGCTGTTATTTATTCTCAAAATCCATTGACGAGTGATTTATTTCATGACAGATTCCCGCGAATGTTTAAGTCGGTCCAGTATATTCCCTCCGTTTCTTTTTTTCATATTCTTTGTCGCATTACTTCTGCGTTTATTCCCAAACACTTATATCCCTTACATTTATTTTCCTCTTAGCTCAATTATTTTTATTTTTATTATATCCCTTATTCTTATTTCGCCCGTTTATTTTTCAGTTTCTTTGTCTCATCATTTTCGAATTATTTCCCTTCCACTTGTTTCATTTCCACTTCTTTCCCCCTGATCATATTCCCATAAAATAGTTATACTCTGAGCTTATTTAATTTCCCCTTCACTTTTTCCCTCCGTTTATTTATTTTTTTCTTTGTCACTCTCCCTGGGTTTGTTTTTCCCTAACTCTTTTGCCTTTACGTAATCTATCGACGCTGTATTTATGAATGAGCCAATACCTTTGTTTGCTGTATATATGTGTCACATACTTTGTGGAATCTTATTTTTTCCCTATTAATTTAAGTCTTAAAATATTTCTTTATTTTTTTTAATAATTATAAAACTATCGATGTGTGTTTTGTTTAATGAAGTTTGCTGTGTGTTACGGGGTCTGTAACTTTTTTTCCCGCATGTTTCATTATTATATGGGATTTTGCTTCACTACACATTACATAACAGTTATTTTGATCACTCTCAACTGAAGTTATTGACGCATATTTTGTTATGGGTGGCAAATTTGCATGTTTGTTTGTATTGCTGTATATTCGTTATTTTCATTTGTTGTCATATTTGCCATAATGTTTTACTCCCCTATGCCAACCTCTCATTTTCATCCCGCTGGGCAAAAACAATCGACGTAAGTTTTGTCATCGGCGGCAGGTGTGTGTGTGTGTCTGTTGGGCCACTTAATTATTTTCCGTTTATATCCATGTTCTGTGCTATTCTGTTTCACTTTACCAAACAAATATTACCATCCCATAAACAAAATATATCGATTCATTTAGTGTTATGACTGGCAAATTTGCGAGTGTATTTGAGCTGGAGCTGTTTCAATATATATATTCTCGTTTATTCCATTATCATCTGCTATTTTTTTTCACCTACCTTAACAAAACAATAATTCTCACCCCAATAAAGACAAGCTATCAGCGCATGTTTTCTTATTGAAGAAAAATGTGCATGTTTAATTTTATGATGTGTTGTTGTTTATTATTTATTTCCGTTTATCCTCTATATGCTTTCACTGACCTTTATTTAACAATCATTTTTCATTCAAATGAAGACAAGTTATCGACGCAAGTTTTTTTTAGGTGGCAAATATGTGGGGACTAGAATCGTTTATTTTATCTCCGTTTACATCTTTATCAATTTAACTTTTTTTGTTACATTCCTTTACAGAACTATTATTATTTTCGCCTTTGAGATAAGCTATCGACGCATCTTTTGTTATAGATAGCAAGTTTGTGTGAGACGATTTATTATTGATTTACTGTTGACGTGTTCATGCCCACGATTTTTTTTTTACAGCAGAGGAGTCAGTTCAAGGGCATGAAAAAAGGTAACAAATGTTAAAATAAAAAGTCTGATATTCACTGCTCCTAAAAGGAGTTAGAGGAGTTGTCGAAAGAAAGGTTAATTTCAGGAGAGAGTTGTCCTGATACCCTTCTCTTGAAAGAGTTTAAGTCATAGGCAGGAGGAAATACAGATGAAGGAAGATTGTTCCAGAGTTTACCAGCGTGAGGGATGAAAGAGTGAAGATACTGGTTAACTCTTGCGTAAGGGATTTGGACAGTAAAGGAATGAGCTTGAGTAGAAAGTCGAGTGTTGCAAGACCGCGGGTAGGGGGGAGGCATGCAGTTAGCAAGTTCGGAAGAGCAGTCAGCATGAAAATATCGATAGAATATAGAAAGAGAGGCAACATGGCGGCGAAATATAAGAGGAAGAAGACTATTAGTAAGAGGAGGAGAGCTGATGAGACGAAGAACCTTATACTCCACTCTGTCCAAGAGTGCTGTGTGAGTGGATTTCCCCCACATGTGAGATGCATACTCCATACGAGGGCGGATAAGACCCCTGTAAATGGATAGCAACTGTGCTGGGGAGAAGAACTGGCGGAGACGGTACAGAACGCCCAGGCTCAAGGAAGCTGATTTAGTAAGATAAAATATATGAAGTTTCCAGTTGAGATTTTGAGTTAAGGATAGACCGAGGATGTTTAGTGTTGAAAAAGGTGATAGCTGAGTGTTGTCAAAGAATAGGGGATAGTTTTTTTTTTTTTTTACAACAAAGGAGACAGCTCAAGGGCACAAAAAAAGGAAACAATAATAAAAAAAAGCCCACTACTCGATGCTCCTAAAAAAGAATCAAAAGAGGTGGCCGAAAGAGGTCAATTTCGGGATGAGAGGTGTCCTGATACCCTTCTCTTGAAAGAGTTCAAGTCGTAGGCAGGAGGGAGTACAGATGAAGGAAGATTGTTCCAGAGTTTACGAGCGTGAGGGATGAAAGAGTGAAGAAGCTGGTTAACTCTTGCATAAGGGGTTTGGACAGTATATGGATGAGCATGAGTAGAAAGTCGTGTGCAACGGGGCCGCGGGAGGGGCGGAGGCATGCAGTTAGCAAGTTCAGAAGAGCAGTCAGCGTGGAAATATCGATAGAAGATAGAAGGAGAGGCAACATCGCGACGGAATTTAAGAGGTGGAAGACTATCAGTAGGAGGAGGAAAGCTGATGAGACGAAGAGCCTTAGACTCCACTCTATCCAGAAGAGCTGTGTGAGTGGAGCCCCCCCACACGTGAGATGCATACTCCATATGAGAGCGGACAAGGCCCCTGTATATGGATAGCAACTGCGCGGGGGAGATGAACTGGCGGAGACGATACAGAACGCCCAACCTCGAGGAAGCTGATTTAGCGAGAGAGATGTGAAGATTCCAGTTGATATTTTGAGTTAAGGATAGACCGAGGATGTTTAGTGTTGAAGATGGTGATAAATGAGTGTTGTCGAAGAATAAGGGATAGGTGTTTGGAAGATTGTGTCGAGTGGATAGGTGGAGAGACTGTGTTTTTGAGGCATTGAAGGACACCAAGTTCTTATTGCCCCAATCGGAAATAATAGTAAGGTTTGGGGCTAAGCGTTCTGCCGCCTTCAGCCTGGAATCATTTAGTTCATGTTGGGTGGGTCTTCTGTTAAAAGAAGTTGAATAATGCAGAGTAGAGTCATCGGCGTAGGAATGGATAGGACAGTTTTTTTGGAAAGAAAATCATCAATGAACAACAGAAAGAGAGTGGGAGATAGAACAGAACCCTGCGGAACACCACTATTAATAGGTTTAGGGGAAGAACAGTGACCGTCTACCACAGCATAAATAGAACGGTCAGAGAGGAAACTAGAGATAAAGGTACAAATAGAAGGATAGAAACCGTAGGAGGGTAGTTTGGAAAGCAAAAATTTGTGCCAGATCCTATCAAAGGCTTTTGATATGTCCAGCGCAATAGCAAAGGTTTCACCGAAACGGCTAAGAGAGGATGACCAAGAATCAGTTAGGAAGGCAAGGAGATCACCAGTAGAACGCCCCCTGCAGAGCCCATACTGGCGATCAGATAGAAGGTCAGATGTGGAAAGGTGCTTTAAAATCTTCCGGTTAAGGATATATTCAAAAGCTTTAGATAGACAAGAAAGCAAAGCTATAGGACGGCAGTTTGAGGGATTGGAACGGTCACCCTTCTTAGGTACAGGCTGTATAAAGGCATACTTCCAGCAGGAAGGAAAGGTAGATGTTGAAAGGCAGACGCGAAAGATTTTAACCAGGCAAGGTGTCATCACGGAAGCACAGTTTTTCAGGAGAATAGGAGGCACTCCATCAGGTCTATAAGCCTTGTGAGGATTGAGGCCATAGAGGGTATGGAAAACATCACTCTTAAGAATCTTAATAACAGGCATAAAGGAGTCAGAGGGGGGATGAGTAGGAGGAATATGCCCAGAATTGCCCAGAGTGGAGTTTTTAGAGAAAGTTTGGGAGAAGAGTTCAGCCTTAGAGATAGATGCGGCGGCGGTGTTGCCGTCAGGACTAAGGAGACGAGGGAAAGATGAAGAAGTGAAGTTGGAGGAGATGTTTTTGGCTAGATGCCAGAAGTCACGGGAGGAATTAGAAAAGCAAGGTTTTGGCATTTTCCATCAATGAAGGATTCCGGGAAGAAATGTAAAAGTCCTGGTTAGCGGGAGCTCGAAGGCTCTGGTACCTTTTGTGAGCTGCCTCGCTATCTTTGATAGCACGAGAACAAGCGTGATTAAACCAAGGCTTTTGGCATGAGGAGTAGAGAAAGTACGTTGAATGTATGCCTCCATTCCAGAGACAATCACCTCTGTGATGCGCTGGGCACACACATAGGGGTCTCTCTATCCTGGAAGCAGTAATCATTCCACGGGAAATCGGAAAAGTACATCCTCAGGTCGTTCCACCGAGCTGAAGCAAAATGCCAGAACCATCGCCTCTTCGGCGGGTCCAGAGGGTGTACAGGAGCGATAGGACAGGATACATAAATAAGGTTGTGATCGGAGGAGAGTAGATGTGTTTTGGACTGAATCGAAGCAAGCCACAGCCGCAGCAGCCCCTTGTCGCTGCAGGCCTCAGTCGCAGCAGCCTCAGTCGCAGCAGGCCTCAGTCGCAGAAGCCTCAGTCACAGCTGGCCTCAGTCGCAGCAGCCTCAAATGCAACAGCCGGAAATGCAGCAGCCTCAAATGCAGCAGCCAGAAATGCAGCAGCCTCAAATGCAGCAGCCTCGAATACAACATGCCAGAAATTCAGCAGCCTCAAATGCAGCAGCCTCGAATACAACAAGCCAGAAATGCAGCAGCCTCAAATGCAGCAGCCTCGAATACAACAAGCCAGAAATGCAGTAGCCTCGAATACAACAAGCCAGAAATTCAGCAGCCTCAAATGCGGCAGTCTCGAATACAACAAGCCAGGACAGGAGCAAGTGTCTGAGTGGGAGAGGATAGGACGTGCTTGCATGCAAGCATTTTTTTTGTTATTTTAGCAATGATGTTACATAGTATTATTAATGTATATATATATATATATATATATATATATATATATATATATATATATATATATATATATATATATATATATATATATATATATATATATATATATATATATATATATATATATATATATATATATATTTTATCATGTAATTAAGTATAAGAATCTATGTAAGCTATCATGTAATTAATTATAAAAATCTGAACAAAACAATTCATGAATATTTCTTCTATTTATAGAATATGGGGGAATATAGTAGAAGTTTCTTTTCAGTTATACAATCTTTCGATTTGTATGTTACAAAGAAATCACTTTAACCTATAACCTAAACCCAGTTCCTTTACATAAACTTCAACATAAATCATCTTTCATTACATAAAACCTTCCATCTAATACTTCTCTCTTCACAAAGTTTCCCCTACTGTCTAGCTTCTCTAAACAAAAAATATTTTCCTGTGACCCGCCTTTTTTGTTACCTGTTTCTCCTTGGGATAAACACCTCTTCTTAAAATATCGCAAGCCAAGCTGTTCTTTGCAAGAATACAAGAGACTCTCTTCTTCATCTTTTTTTTCAGCTTCATCTTCTTTTTCTTCTTCTTCTTCTTATTCTTATTCTTCTTCTGTGTGAGCACACATAATATCTACTTCTTCTGTGCTACCATACATATCTATTTCTGATTCAGATGGGGAAATTGTCTCTTCTTTAATAACCTCTTCTTTACATCGAGGATGACCATAAGATACAGATTCATTTGAAGATAGGTAATATCTTTTATCTTCAAAGGAACTTAAACCTCTTTTCTTTGTCTGTACCGTGCTAAGTTGCCCCTGACGATTGATTATATTAGCAACTGTGATGAAGTGTGAATCCCTACCCCTGAGAGTTTCCCGATATAGTTCATGTGTGAGCTTCTTTCTCTCATTCCCAGGAATCACTTTACTTGTTATCATTTCATCCCCTGAGTGCAAAAGCAAGGAATACATTTTCGGTTTTAAGCAACATACTTCTGAGATGAGCTTCTCCACCACCTCACTTTTCAAAAGACCCAGCTTCCCCTTACTGGACTCATCATATAGAGGATGATGATGAGGAAAATTTGAGGTATCAATCCAATCTGCAAGTGGTTGTTTCTGTAGCTCTAGAAAAAATATCAGAACATCCCAGGGAAAAAATGTATGAATCTGTATCGGTATAGATACCTTGCACTTTTTCCCCATAATGTGTTTTTAGGATGTCATACCAGAAATGGTACAACTTACATTTAGCCAGCTCCAGAATCATGAAACCGACGAACTGTGGATAGGAAAAGTGAATCTTTGGCGACTTTTAAAGTATGGACTCCTCACAGATTTCAAAAAATCCTTTCTGTTGCGACATACCTTTGTCTCCGTAGCATAATTTTTAGGATAGAATAGAAATTTACCGAAAAGGGCGTTATTACTAAGTTTATACATAGATTTAGTGCTTTTGTCTGTGGCCTTATTACGCAGATCAATGTTCTTAGTTATATAATTTTTCAGATATGGCTCCTGCCTAAAACTGAATATGGCATGCACTTTATCAATTTCAACGCTATGCTTCATATAGAGTTGAGGTAGGGGGAGGGAAATAAGGTAATCTTTTTTTGCAGCGTGAGACCCCGCCAGCCTTGTGGTTGTTTTGGGACACTTTCTTCCCTCCATATTTAATACTTCTTTGGAGTAAGGCGACAAATCATCCAAAGATATTTCCAGATGTTCCAACCCAAGTGGGAAGTCATCAGTTTGCTAGGCCACCAAGGGAGATACTGGTTTAGTGTTACAAAGAAACCAGTAGCCAATATCCCCATCAGTAGGGATCTGCATTATATCATTAGAAATAAATTCTTTAATCTCACTTTCGGTGAGTCTTCTTATTCCACTTATAGGAAGAGGCTCACACATTACTGAAGCATAAAGACTATTGAAATCTAGATAGAGTATATAATTAGATTTCTCTTTAATGCTATTGAAGTTTGGATTAATGTGTTTATTATTGGCTTTAACCTAACGTCGTATGACACTGGTGAAACCTCCTCTTATATTTTTTTGTATTAAACTAATTAGAGACAAATCTGATAAGAGTTCAATTTCAGTCTTTGAAGATTTCAGCCAACTATCGAAGCTGAACGAAGGCAATGAACCGTAGTTTGTTATGTCTAGGTCATATTGACCCTGTAATGTTCTCATCCAAGCCGTAAATGTATCAGCGAGTAGACCGCAGTCCACTTTCAGATACAGACACAAGTAGTCTTTCAAAGTACGACAACCAAAGCTTTCCCACATCCTAATAGCTTGAGAATATTCTTGTTCTGTAATATGGACTCCTTTCAGCTGACTGTAGAAAGCTTCACGTGGAGGGAGGGATGACTCTTCCAGTTTTTCAATAGAGTTCACATATTCATATGGAAAGACTTGCTCCCCTGAAAGTAAGCTCTGCCCTACCTGATCATCTAAGTGATTAATTATTGAATTTGTGAACTTTAAAGATCCCCCTGACTGAATGTGAACTTTAGCTAAATTAGCCAAGCTTCCACTCATAAATCCGTGACTATCTATAAATCGCAGTTTTCCTATATCAACTCTGAAAAATTTAAGCCAATGTTTACACAAAACCTCAATAGGTAGTTCTTGAGTCATCTCCTCAAGAAGTAGCCCGGCGTCGTAGCTCATGTTATGAGCCACAACAACCAACCTGCTAGATTTGTCTTTAATCTGAAGATTACACCTGCTACAATATGCACCAACAAAATTGTTAAATCGGAAGTGATGATTATGGTGCCTGTTTTTTGTCATTACTTCCTTTGAATAGAGAATCACAAACACCACACGTGTACAGTGACTGAAAGCTTTCCCCATCCTCCGTTCCCATGTGGATTGGGTAGGAAGGTATGACCCCCTTCAGGTTTTCATAAGACAGAGTGACTTTATTAATGAAATGAGTAGCTGCATCTTCCCCAATATAAGTGAAATGATCCATAATTAAATCATCCCGATTGCATATTATATATGTATAGGCAATAGGATGATGTGTGTTTAAAATGTGTGGGTCTTTGTTTTCACTTGAGAGTAAGCTCTCAAAATCCACATAACATATAAAATCCGGTGAGTAAGATTTTGAGAAATGAGTAAATGCTAATTTTGAGCCTTGAGGTGGTGGAACCTTTTTCTGTATTGAAGAACAGATCTTTGAATGATTTTGCTTATCATCACTGTTTTGGAAGTCGCACAAACAAATGCGACAAAAAAAAATTATAGAAACACTACGTTTTCTTGTAAAATTTGCAATAAATTGTCTAAGGTTTTTAATTAGACAACTGTGTTCATTCTCTAAAAGCAATAAGGATACTGCTGAATCGTTGCATTTATCACATCCTACTCTTGCAAGTGAGATTTCATACTCAGACTTCTCCCGTGATAAGGAATACACAAATATACTCATCTTGTTTTGGCTTTCAAGTCTGTCTATTCCCTCCCATGTTTTTTTTTTTTTTTTTTTTTTTTTACAACAAAGGAGGCAGCTCAAGGGCACACAAAAAAGAAAACAATAATAAAAAAAAGGCCGCTACTCGCTGCTCTTAAAAAAGAAACAAAAGAGGTGGCCGAAAGCAAGATCAAATACGGGAGGAGAGGTGTCCTGATACCCTCCTCTTGAAAGAGTTCAAGTCGTAGGCAGGAGGAAATACAGATGAAGGAAGAATGTTCCAGAGTTTACGAGCGTGAGGGATGAAAGAGTGAAGATGCTGGTTAACTCTTGCATAAGGGGTTTGGACAGTATAGGTATGAGCATGAATAGAAAGTCGAGTGCAGCGGGGCCGCGGGAGGGGGGGAGGCATGCAGCTAGCAAGTTCAGAAGAGCAGTCAGCGTGGAAATATCGATAGAAGATAGAAAGAGAGGCAACATTGCGGCGGAATTTAAGAGGTAGAAGACTATCAGTATGAGAAGGAGAGCTGATGAGACGAGGAGCCTTAGCCTCCACTCTGTCCAGAAGAGCTGTGTGAGTGGAGCCCCCCCGCACATGAGATGCATACTCCATATGAGGGCGGACAAGGCCCCTGTATATGGACAGCAACTGTGCAGGGGAGAAGAGCTGGAGGAGACGGTACAGAACGCCCAGCCTCGAGGAAGCTGATTTAGTAAGAGATGAGCTATGAAGTTTCCAGTGGTGGCTTTGTCTGTTTAGTTTTGATAATGGTCGCGCACTTTGACCAGGAATTTACATCTCTTTGGACGACTTTCCTTTTAACAGAGATAAGTTTATAAGCAGCCAAGCACTGTACAATGCATGCATTCTTTTCAAGATCACGCACTGGGAGAGGATTAAATATCTGTGTACCCCCTCTGACAGATGACGGAAACTTCACATAGTTTCCTATGGCCTGTGGAACAGCATTCCTGGATATGAATATATCTATAAATTTAGTATTATCCAAAATGAATCCACTACCCTCAACCAGAGATAGCTTATCGTCTATATGACGATGAACATAGTCCTGGAAGGAATTAAGCATCTGAAGAATAGTATTATGGGTAACAAAGGGCCTAGGCGTGTGCATATAATGAAGACTTTCTGCGTCCTCTCCTACAACAATAGGTTTCCGTGTTAGGTTCAGTGCGAGGACGAGATAAACACCTGCTGAAGGTGAACGCATTCGAGTAAGCTCCCCAGCAATCACTTCCTGAAAATATTCCATGAAATCTAATAGAGTTAAGACAGGGTCACGAGTATGAGACTGGGGAACTGTGAACCTAATTTGGGATAAATTATTGTCAAAAAAGGTAGGCCGATGACTAAGTGTTGGCATGTCATTGTGTTCAATATTGGGAAACTCATTATCTATAGAGTCTTCATTCTGGAGAAGGTTATTTCCTCCTCCTCCTCCATTCGAGCTCGAGACGGGATGTCCTCCATCTGCAGGGTTCCCAGAGAGAGCAGATAGGTCACTGTCGGCAGATGGGTTTCTTCTATGACTCAAGACTTCGGATCTATCTCGAAACATAGCTGTAACCGAAAATAAATAAATAAATAAACTTGCTCGAACTTATGAATGGAAACATGTAGTCAGAATCCAATTTGTTGATCATTTAGTAAACGAAATATGAAAAAAAAAACATACCCCACGTATTCCAGTGCTTGTTGAAGCTTGATTGGAGAGATCATCATTGATTGTTGATGTGGAAGTTGTCCTTCGACTAATACTCGGTCTACCCTGGTTTCGATTTCTCTCAATCAAATCAGTAGATTCTAATAAATTTCAGCTGGCGTGGGTGGGTCATCAAAGAAATTGAGGCGACCGGAAAAACCCTCAACCTCTCCTCTAAGAGGTTGAGGGTTTCTCCGGTCGCCTCAATCTCTTTGGTGACCCACCCACGCCAGCTGAAATTTATTAGAATCTACTGATTTACTTGTTCTTATTGAAGATGATCACCCCCTTTACACTTAAAGATATACATACAAAATTAGTAATACATTTAATGGGCTTACCTTGCATGCAAGTTCTTCTGTGTAATGGCTGTCGATGAATGTCAACGTAGCGTGAACCCTTTAGACACTTTATACAATAGTGAAACTTCTCAGTAGTAATGTTAACTCCACCTTTTGT
This sequence comes from Eriocheir sinensis, assembly GCF_024679095.1. NCBI lineage: Eukaryota > Metazoa > Arthropoda > Malacostraca > Decapoda > Varunidae > Eriocheir > Eriocheir sinensis. The sequence continues at coordinate 14,487,718 of NC_066552.1, forward strand.
AACGTCTCATGATGTGACAGTGTTCGCCCACGCTATTGGGGAGCTGGAATGATCTCTAGTGAGAGGAAGGAGCTACCTTATAGGCAACCACGCTCAAGGACAAACCGTGACCAAGGACAGGCATGTTACCTAAATCACTCCACTGACGGAATCGCCTTCCGCTTTGCTACATAAGACCTCTTACGCAAAGTGTGTGTTTCACCTATTCTTATATATATATATATATATATATATATATATATATATATATATATATATATATATATATATATATATATATATATATATATATATATATATATATATATATATATATATATATGCGGTGTGAGTTATCATCCCCTTCAAGATGATGAGACTGTTTCACATAAACTTTTAGTCTCCAAAGACATCGTTAATTCTTTGGAAGATGTGAAACCTTTCATAAGGTGTTACTTGTGCTGGATGATATCTATCTGAAGGCAACGCAATCCCAGACAGTAGTGGAAGCTTTCATTAAAGGTTGGCATTCAAACTTGAGCGTGGTGATGATAACACAAAATCTTTTCATGAAAGGTCCATATGCCAGGGATATATCCCTTAATGCCAAGCATTTTATTTTACTGCGAATGAGAGACATGGGACAGCTTGCATGTATCTTCAGGCAAATATATGGGAAAAAACTTGTGGCGGATGTCTTAGAAATACACAAAAAAGCAGTACTACTTAAACCCTATGGGTATCTATTGCTGGATTTAGGGATAAATACTAAACCTAAATTAAACTTTTCACTTCATTGTAGTTAGTTGTTCAGAGAGTTGCTATCCGCTAACATTTCTCTGAATGCAGCTTCAGGGGTTGGGGTTAAATCCCCAATTAACAAGTATTCAGCTGCCATATCAGAAATGTTTCATCGTCCCAACATAAATCGTATGATTGAGAGTTCAATTGCATCCAAGCAAGATCTAGACATCTCACCTTTAAATGCAGGATTTGATGATAAGATCACGGATAAATATGTCGAATTTCGAATACCAAAAGCCCAGGGGTCTTTTATCGATTTAAGTAGTCTTGCTTTAGAGGTAAAGTTGAGGGTAACTAAAAACGATGGAAGTCCTCTTGGGGAAGATGATAAGATAGTCTTCTGTAATGGACTCCTCTACACTATTTAAAACAATATCCGTCGTTCTTAATGGTGTTAAAGTAGAGAACAATTACATGCATGCTTATTCTTCCATGTTGAAGCTGTTGACATCTCTGAATCCACATCATATCGGAAAAGTTGGGAGAAATGCCATCTTCTATCGCTATGATAAAGGCAGCGGGATCAAATAGACCTACTCGGATTCATACTTTACCGATTTACGTAAATTGGAAAAGCCTACAATAAACAGGGCAAAAACAGAGGGTCTCCATCTGTGTGGACCAATGCTTCTTGATATACCAGGATGTGATAGTTATTTGATCGATGATGTCGAGCTTATTATAAGATTATAATTTTCACCACCAAGTTTTATCATTAATGCTCCCCACGATGGAACAAATATCAAGCTTCATATAGATTTATGTAAAATGTGGGTGACTCGAGTATTCCCACAACCTGAGGCAATGGCCGCGTTGAACACTTCCTTGATTAAGTGTACCAGGTTCTTTTATTGTTTATGTTTACAATAAGCAAGTGAGCAAATCACATGTTATCGGGACAAATCAGAGGTCTATCGCGGTCGATTTGCCATGGGGTAATTGCATACCCAGTAAACTATATATGATGATTGTTGACATGGGTGCATTTTCCGGGACTTACAATAAGAACCCTTTTTTCCTAACTCACGCAGATCTCAATGGCCTTTCAGTGTCCGTTAATGGTCACAGTTTATACAATTTCTCAGCTTCACTACCTAAAGAATTTGCTTCACTCTATCACTATACCCTTAAAGCCTTAGGACTTGAGCAACATCATTTAGTTTGCTATGATGCATTCAATGATGGGCGAATGATTATTGTCCTAGATTTGATGGCTGAAGACGTGAAGGAAGCAGTGCACCCAGAATTCACTGGTAACCTTAAGATTAATCTCTCATTTAGTGAAGCTGCTAATGCATATCGAGTGTTACTTCTTTTCGGGGATACTCAGGATATATTAAGGATAAATGCTTCGAGAAACGTTTATTCTGATGTACGTGCGTAATGGACAACCTTCAATTGACCTCCCTTCTTAACCAGAATCTGCCTTACCACTGTGTGAATCAGTTCTTAGGTTGTCTAACGGCGGATGAACTATCAAACTTAATAATATCAGCAGAACATAGTAACCCTCTGTTTATTATATTGAACGTTTTACCATCCTCTCATAATAAACGGATTGGTCACTGGGTTTTATTTTTCATTAATAATAAAACCATATTTTTCTTCGATTCTTTTGGGTTAGAACCATTTATCTATTCACAATACTTTAGACTTTTTCTAAATCATAGCGAGTTTTCTCTTTGGTATTAAAACAAAAAACTTCAGGCCGACTACAGTTATGTCTGCGGGGCTTATGTACTGTATTTTATTCATATAATATGCCATAGGGGTCTACCATTCTTAAAAAAAAATACTGAGAATGTTTCGCTTTTTCTCATCCTCTGAAAATGATCGACTGATCCTGAGGGAAGTATACAACAAATATGATAATATGCCCTCCTGCGTGAGGGCATTTTGTTTGGATAATTACAACTACAAGGAGTGTATCTTCTATCGCTGTAAAGGGATGCGTTGAAACAGGTATGTTATTTTCTCTATAAAATAACGAAATGGTAGCTGTGCACGGAGAAGGTAACAAGGGAGAGAGAGGCCTCAGTTCACTCAAGTTAGCCATGGCAGAAGCAAGTATGGACATAGTGAAATATTACAAACTTTTTTTGTAAAAATATGACTATAGTCTTGTAAAAATCAATTAATTATATGTTTTCTCTCTACAGCCCCTTTCTCTCAGTTAAGAGGTATCTTACATGACCACACTTATGCATTGAAACGGAGCGCCGTACTCACAACAGAGGAAAGTATGTGCAGGGTCTTTTTTTTTTTTTTTTTTTTTTTACGTTGTTACATTCTGTATCGTTAGTCTTATATTCCCTGATAGGAGTTGGTGGACTGCCCAGGCTCCCGTTCTGGGATAGTCTTATGCCCCTTGACAGTGACCAGGATTCGAGCCTGCGTTCTCTGGAAGCTCTCCAGCCCATTCCACCATAGTCTCATCCCTAAAAAAAATAAAAAAATTCGAACCTGCATGCCTCCTGGAGCTCCTGGAGGCGGTGGCGGTATGCTAGCCGCTCACCCATGCTAATGATATTTAACCTTTTCTTACAGATGCCGACAAAATGCTGAAGAATATTCATCTGGACCATTCTTATAATAAAATTACACCACCCGACTTAGTGTGGTGTAGTTTTCACTCAATAAATTTATGTAAAAAGCATAATGTACCCGTATGTTTTTGTGATATATGTGACCCAATACTAAGCATAGACGCACAGTGTTTTTGGTGTGATGGATTTGGCACTGGTGATCCCTGCTGAAATTGATGTAATGAGAATAAATCTTTATAATAGAAAAAAAAACATATTTATTATTATTTGCTTACCTTAGCTTTGCCATGAGAACAAATGATGGAGTCGACGAGACCCAACTAACATCTCTCTCTCTCTCGTGGGCACCCATATTTATAGTGAGTGACTTTCACTTGCGAAAGAGAAATCGAGGTCATTTCTAGAGGACAATTACCATATATACCTTTCACTGATCACGTGTGTGTGTGTGTGTGTGTGTGTGTGTGTGTGTGTCTGTGTGTGTGTGTGTGTGTGTGTGTGTGTGTGTAATAATAATAATAATAACAATAATAATAATAATAAAAAACGGTTTGTTGGATGAAGTATCAGGCTGCCCTAGAGCTGAAAATATACATCAATAGAAGATAAAATGAAATGAAAGATATAAATGAACAAAGTAGTATAATTGAAAATAAAAAGGAAAATAGAAATAATAATAATAGCAATAATCTAGTAAAACAGAGTAGTATGATTGAAAATAAAAAGGAAAATAGAAATAATAATAATAATAGCAAAATCATAGTAAAGATGATAATAATAATCATGATAAAAAATAATAATAGTAATCATGATCATAATAATATTCATAATAATAATCATCATCATACTACTACTACTACTGTTAATAATAATAATAATAATAATAATAATAATAATAATAATAATAATAATAATAATAATAATAATAAAAATAATAATAATAATAATAATAATAATAATAATAATAATAATAATAATAATAATAGCAACAACATCAACAATAAGTACTAATGAGTGTGTGTGTGTGTGTGTGTGTGTGTGTGTGTGTGTGTGTGTGTGTGTGTGTGTGTGTGTTTCTACGACACTGTGAACTGCTGCTGTACTGGAGGACTACAAAACCAGGAGGATTACCCTGCCTTCTACTACAGACCGCTAAGTGTTCTGATTTAGTATTCACTTAGTTAGATAGTGATCCACAGTTACTCCTAGGACAAGTGTATTAAGCTTCCCACATCTACACTAAATTCAACATTCTTTCACGCCAACCCAGTGCTACACGGTTTTATATTGCTTTTGTGTTTTCTTCTCCTTCTATTATTAGGATACTTTACTGTGCTGTGATAATAGGACTACGTGAATCAGGCGCGCCAAGCTACGTTAATTTCTAAGTCCCACAAAACATAAGATAATTCACTTTCCGCGCAAACCTAGTGAACACAGTTATTATCTTCTTTACGTAAGTGATTTCTCAGTATATTAATATTGGCCTATGTTTTGTCTTGGTGGGTAGAAATGACCGCGCCTTTTTACCCGAGACACACCCTTTTCCCCGGGGAATTGACCTGACTGCGACTTCACAGCAGCTGTTGGTTTGTTTTCCTAGATACACATTTTTGCCCAGAGATTTAACCTGACGACCTCACAGCAGCTGTTGGTTTGTTTTCCTAGATACACATTTTTGCCCAGAGATTTAACCTGACGACCTCACAGCAGCTGTTGGTTTGTTTTCCTAGATACACATTTTTGCCCAGAGATTTGACCTGACGACCTCACCGCAGCTGCGTACTTTGTTATCGTCTTAACGCGCCTAATTGTTTCCGTCTTGCCTCGCTCATATCTTCACCATTACGTCCCTCAAGCGTTGTTCTGGGTGTGGCCTTCGCATGGCCAAACAGTACTTTCTTTCCAAGGACGTTTGTAGGTTCTGCGTTAAGACTCAGAAGAGTCAGAAGGATGATCAGAGGATCATAGCGTTAGAGAATAGGATTACGACTCTCGCCGCCCAGGTAGACTTACTAGTTAGTGCAGCAGCAGCAAGCCCCGCCTCTTCCTCTTCCCCTTCCTCTTCTTCCTCGTCCTCCTCCTCTGCAGTATTGTCTTCTCCCACACAGCAGCCCCTCCCATCCTCCTCCTCCTCCTCCTCGACCATCTCCGCTCTCCCCGCTTCCCACCCCTCCTTCTCCTCTTCTTCCTCCTCTTCCTACTCCTCCTCCTCCTCGCCTGCCTCTTCCGTCCCCCCTCTCCCCTCTCCCCGCCCACGCTCCTCCTCCTCCTCTCCCCCTTTCTCCTCCTTGTCCTCCGCCTCTTCGCTCGTCCCTCCCTCCCACACCTGTCCTTCACCTTCCCTTTCCCCCTCTTCCACCTCCCTCTCCTCGTTCGTTCCTCCCTCCCCCACCTCCCTCCCCCTTTCACCTCCTCCTCCTTCGTCCTCCTCCTCCTCCTCCCCCTCCCCCTCCCCCTCCTCCTCCTCTTCTTCCTCCTCCTCCTCCTCCTCGCCTTCCTCTTCCGTCCCCCCTCTCCCCTCTTCCCGCCCACTCTCCTCCTCCTCCTCTCCCTCTTTCTCCTCCTTGTCCTCCGCCTCCTCGCTCGTCCCTCCCTCCAACACCTATCCCTTACCTTCCCTTTCCCCCTCTTCCTCCTCCCTCTCCTCGTCCGGTCCTCCCGCCATCACCTCACCCTCCCTTTCTCCTACTCCTGCTTTCTATACCTCCTCCTCCTCTACCTCCACCTCCTCCTCCTCCTCCTCTTCCTCCTCCTTTCCACCTTCCACCTCTTCCACAATTTCTCCTCGTTCTTCACAGCAGGACCCTCCCCTCCCTTTCCGCTCTCCCCTCCCCCCTTCACCCACCCCTCCTGGCCCCTCTTCCGACCGTCGGGTTCTTGTTGTTGGTGATAGTCAGGTTCGTTATGTTAACAGGTATTTTTGCTCCAAGGATAAGAACAAGACGAGGGTGTGTTTCCCAGGGGCAGGGGTGGACCATATATCAGACAGGACTAAGGCGTGTATGGCAAGCGAGGGATCGAACCCCATTGTCTTTCTCAGCTGTGGCGGAAACGACGTTTCTCGTGTTCCAAGCGAGGACCTTCTCAGGCGTTTTAGAGAATTGTTAGGCATGATACGTGACGCTGGTGGGTCGCCAGTAGTGTGTGGCGTCCTGCCAAGGAGGGGCGTTGGCGATGGATGGCTGTCCAGGGCGATAGCAGTGAACAGGAGACTTGCTGAGCACTGCGGGCGCAATGGGTGGCTGTTCGTCGACAATTGGGACCTCTTCTTTGGCAACGACGCCCTCTACTCCCGTGACGGGATACACTTAACGTTCAAGGGTGTTGAGGCTCTCTCAGACTCCTTTGAGCGAGCACTTGGTACCCTGAAGGATTTTTTAGTATAGGCGAGATGAGGAGGAGTAATGGGAGCAATGGGAGGAGTAATGGGAGGGGACATCTAGCTCATAATATAAACAGGCAGCTTATAAGTAATTCTAGGGGAGTAACAGAGGACGGGCTAAGAATATTCTATACTAACAGCAGGAGCCTCAGAAACAAGATAGACTTACTAAGGGGTGAAGCTTGTTCAGAAAATTTTGACATAATAGCGATCACTGAGACATGGATAGACACTGCTAATAGAAATTTTAGATCAGAATTTGAAATAACGGGTTATCAGATGTTTCACAAAGACAGAAGGGGCAGAAAGGGAGGTCGAGTTGCGCTATATGTTAAAGACTCACTTAAATGTCTAGTTAACAATTCAGTCACAACTAACATGGATTCAGAATCAGTTTGGGTGGACGTTTACAAAGGGAAAAAAAAAACTAACACTAGGAGTTATGTACAGGCCACCCAACCTTAACAGGCAGGACACGAGTATATTACTACAGGAGATTTGCAGGGCGAGTATGAGTAGAAATGTCTGCGTAATGGGGGACTGTAATTATAGGAATATAGACTGGGAAGACCTAGTGGGTGACCTGGAAGCCGAGGACTTTCTTGAAGTTATACAAGATAATTTCCTTAAGCAGGTAGTTGCTGAGCCTACCAGAGGAGATAACATATTAGACATAGTCCTAACCAATAATGGGAATTTGCTACGTGAGTTGGAGGTGGGCGGAGAGTTAGGAAATAGTGACCAAATAACGGTTCGTTTTAGCTTAGACTGGGCGGTAACCCGCGAACCAAACCCAGTGTTAGTGCCAGATTTCAGAGGAGCAAATTACGAGGGGCCTCGAAGACATCTTGAAGGGGTAAACTGGGATAATTTAGGGATTCATGAGGGCCAGAACTGCGGATTGGAGAGCCAGGAGAGCCAGGTAGATATGTCTTACAATAATTTAGTTAGAGTAATAGTAGAGGGGCAAGGACAGCATATACCACAGCGAACACTTAGAAAAGAAAACAATGATCCTAAGTGGATGACTCGTGGACTAAAACACGAGATTGGGTTAAAGAAGGGAGTTTATCAGAAAATAAAGAATGGTGAAACAGATCTCAGGGGCCGGTACGTCGAACTATCTAGATTAGTTAAGAAAAACACCAGGATAGCAAAAAGGAACTATGAGATCAAAGTAACAAATGAGGCGAAAAGTAATCCTAAGGGCATCTTTCAGATGTATAGAGCAAAAACACGGGAGAAAATTGGACCGCTGAAAACAAACACAGGGGAGCCTGTAGAAAATTACGAAAATATGAGCTCATTGTTGAACGACTACTTCCTTTCAGTATTCACACAGGAGGATCGAACGACTATACTGGAAAGAGTTCAGGTGTACGAGGGCGGGGATAGCGATAAATTGAGGGATATAATCATTACCAGGCAAGTAGTTCAGGATGAGATATATAAGCTTAAGAAGAACAAGTCGCCAGGTCCTGACGGGATATTTCCGACGGTCTTAAAGGAATTAGGTGATGTACTCAGTGACCCACTAACCGACATCTTTAAGATGTCAGTAAATACTGGCTATGTGCCGAGCCTATGGAAAGTAGCTAATGTGACGCCGATTTTTAAAAAGGGGGACAGGTCAGTTGCTTCAAACTATCGCCCAATTAGCTTAACATCGGTTATAGGCAAGATGCTGGAGTCCATAATAGCCAGGAACATTCGGGAGCATTTAGAGAAACATAGCTTAACTCACGACTCGCAGCATGGGTTCACAAAAGGTAGGTCATGCCTCACCAATCTCTTGTCCTTCTACAATAAAGTATTTCAGGTGATTGACAGAGATGAAAATTATGATGTAATCTATCTTGATTTTAGCAAAGCGTTGACAAAGTTCCTCACCAACGACTGTTGCTTAAATTACAGGCTCACGGAGTAAAGGGTAAAGTTTTGAACTGGGTCAAGGCGTGGCTTAGCAATAGGAAGCAAAGAGTGCAAATCAATGGTAAAAGATCTGACTGGGGATGTGTTACGAGTGGGGTCCCACAAGGTTCAGTATTAGGTCCACTTTTGTTTATTATTTATATCAATGACTTAGATACAGGAATTAGTAGTAATGTTAGTAAATTTGCAGATGATACCAAGATCGGTAGAGTAATTGAGTCGGATCAGGACGCTAGTATTCTCCAAGGTGAACTCAACAGATTGTGTGACTGGGCGGATAAATGGCAGATGGAGTTCAATGTAGGGAAGTGCAGTATTCTGAGTGTAGGTAGGAACAACCCCTCACATAACTATTGCTTAAATGACACTCTCTTAAGCAGGTCTGGGTGCGAGAGGGATTTAGAGGTCTTAGTGAGCTCTGATCTCCGTCCAAGGGCACAATGCATTCAAGCTAGAAATCGAGCTAATAGGGTACTGGGATTTATTTCAAGGAGCGTAAGCAACAGAAGCCCCGAAGTCTTCCTCAAACTATATTTCGCATTAGTTAGACCTCATCTTGACTAAACGGTTCAGTTCTGGTCACCTTACTATAGAATGGATATTAAAATGTTAGAATCGGTGCAGAGGAGGATGACTAAAATGATTCAGGGGTTGAGAAACTTGCCATACGAGGAAAGACTCAAACAGTTAAACTTGCATTCTCTAGAAAGGCGGAGGGTGCGTGGAGACATGATCGAGGTTTATAAATGGATGAAGGGCCTTAATAAGGGAGACATTCATAAGGTTTTGTTGGTAAGAGAACCGGGTAGGACACGATGTAATGGGTTTAAACTGGATAAATTCAGATTCAACAGGAACATAGGCAGAAATTGGTTTACTAACAGGGTGGTGGATGAGTGGAATAGGCTTAGCAGTCATGTGGTGAGTGCCAATACAATTGTCACATTAAAAAATAGACTAGATAAATTCATGGACAGCGACATTAGGTGGGGAGATTAGGGTCAAAGGAGCTGCCTCGTAGAGGCCTACCGGCCTCTTGTAGAGTCCTGTGTTCTTATGTTCTTATGTTCTTATGTGTGTGTATGTGTGTGTGTGTGTGTGTGTGTGTGTGTGTGTGTGTGTGTGTGTGTGTGTGTGTGTGTGTGTGCGTGCGTGTTTGTGAAAAAAAAATCATCATACTATGTAACATAATTACAAAAAAAAAAAAAAAGGTAGAACCCATATTTATAGCAACTATAGCTTTCACCTGCGAAAGAGAAATCGAGATCATTTCTGGAGGACATCGAACATTAAGCCTTTCACCTGCCACGTGTGTGTGTGTGTGTGTGTGTGTGTGTGTGTGTGTGTGTGTGTGTGTGTGTGTGTGTGTTTTACCTTACGCAAGCATGATGTAATATTTGAAACACACAATGCTTTATGCTTGTCATCTTACTTTCAATATACTATGTAACATAAAAAAAAAAAAGTGCACATGCAAGCTGCTGCGACTGAGGCTGCTGCGGCTGTGTCTTGCTTCGATTCAGGCCAAAACACATCTACTGAGGAGCCCAACGGAGATAACAGTTTGACAGAGTAAGCAGAAGGGTTATAGGTAAGGAAGAGATCTAGTATGTTGGGCCGGCCTCCAAGACGGTCGGGAATGCGTGTAGGGTGTTGAACCAACTGCTCTAGGTCACTGAGGAGAGCAAAGTTGTAGGCTTGATCACCAGGTTGGTCAGTGAAAGAGGATGAAAGCCAAAGCTGGTGGTGAACATTAAAATCTCCCAAGGTGGAGATTTCAGCGACGGTTGAGTGGAACAAGATGTGCTCCACTTTAGAGTTCAAGTAGTCAAATTACATAGTTAGTAGAGTTAGAGGAGATATAAAGAGCACAGATGTATTTAGTAGTAGAATGACAATGAAGTCTTAGCCACATGGTGAAAAATTCTGAGGAGTCAAGGTCGTGGGCACGAGAGCAAGTGATGTCGTTGCGCACGTTGGCGCAATATCCATCTTTAAATTGAAATTTAGGATAGAGATAGTAGGAGGGAACAGAGTAGAGATTGCTGTCAGTAGCCTATGCTTGATGTGTTTTATATTTTATTCCGACGTTTATTCTTCAGTTTCTCTATATGGACGGGCTATTTTTTCCGTTTATTTCACCATTTTTGCCAGTTTGTTTTACTCTACCGAACAATTATTCTCATCCTATATAACCTAGCTATCGACGCATGGTTTAGCATTGGGTGCGAAACTGCGCGTGTGTATTTGTGTGTCTTGCCCTTTTTATTCATTATTACATGCCTTGATCGTTTTGTTTCCCATTATCAAACTATTATTTTTTTATCCAAGCAAAAACTATTTTCTTGTGTATGTGTGCGTGTTGGGACTTTATCACTTTTTCTCCTCATTATCCCTTTTTTTGTTTTTACTTCCTCGTACAAAACTACAATTTTTCATCCTAGCAAAAACTATCTTCTTATAAGTGGCAAATTTGCGTCGCTCTTATTATCCCTTTATTTCCTTACTGTATACCATTTCATTTTTATTTTCCTCTGCCGAACAATTAGTTTCATCCCTCTTAACAAAAGGTGTCGGCGCATGGTTTGTTAGTTAAGTAGTGTATTGTTAGTTAGTGGCATATTAATGGCTTGTATTATGTGCTGGTGCTGTTTTATTATTTATTTATATTTTTTGCTGTGATTTTACTATTGTCTGCATATAAAAATATATAATAAAGAGCGATTTTTTTTTTTTATTATTTTTGATCCCGTACAATCATAAACAGAATGTTGGGTAGTTAATGTTGCAAAGGGTAGATGACGTATAAATATATATCTGAAATAATTACTTAAATATAACCCGGTAGCAGCGGGGATCATGTTTCTTAAGTCCCTCAAAGCGACAAAAAGATGAGAAAAAATCACCCTCACACAAACGATTTCATAATATATATCAAAGCATTTGTGATCAGTTTATGTATCATCTATTTGGGGGAGGTTAAATCATGACACAAATTTGGCCCGTCGCTGCTAAACGGTAAAGCCACAAATTTGGCCCGTATGAATTATAAAGCATAACGTGTGTGTGTGTGTGTGTGTGTGTGTGTGTGTGTGTGTGTGTGTGTGTGTGTGTGTGTGTGTGTGCGCGCGCTCATTGTGTTAGGCTTTCCCTTGTTATTGACCTTATTTGCTTGCTCTATAATGGGTCGTGTTTGCTTTATAGAACATAAGAACGTAAGGGGTCTGCAAGAGACCGGTGGGTCTATACAAGGCATCTCATGTAATCCTAACCCTACCTTACCTCACCATCCATGGCTTTATTTAACCTCTTCTTGAATGTATCTATGGTATTGGCACCCACAACATGGCCCCAAGCCTGTTTCACTCATTCACGACTCTGTTAGTGTACCAGTTCTTGCCTATGTCTTAGTTGAATCTGAATTTATGTTACCTAAAACCATTGGTAAACGTGTTCTGCCTGGCTCTTTTATAATCAAAACCCTATTGACATCCCCTTTATTAAAGCCCTGCATTCATTTATAGACTTCGATTAGGTCTCCTTCCAAGCTTCGCCTTTCTAGATAGTGTATATTTAAATGCTTCAGCCTGTCTTCATAAGGCAAGTTTCTCACCCCTTGAATCGTTTTTGTCATCCTTCTTTATGCAGATTCTAACATCTTGATATCCATTCTATAGTAGGGGGACCAGAACTGAGCCGCATAATCGAGATGAGGTCTAACTTATGCTATGTAAAGTTTGAGAATGACCTCAGCGCTCCTATTGCTTACGCTTCTCAAGATGAAACCAAATACTCTGTTCGCTCGATTCTTAGCCTGAATGTATTTGTACGTTAGAACATTACAAAATGGTGATGCCGATGATAACGATGATGAAGAAGAAGAATGCGATATGAAGAACAATAAGAAGGAAGGAAGAGGAGAAGAAGAAGAAGAAGAAAAAGAAGAAGAAGAAGAAGAAAAAGAAGGAAGAGGAGGAGGAGGAGGAGGAGAAATATATATATTAAGAAAAAGAAGAAAATTAATGAGAAAGGAGACGAAGAAGAAAAAGAAGAAGAAGAAGAAGAAGTATGAGAAGGAAGAGGAGGAGGAGGAGGTGAAAGATATATATTAAGAAAGAGAAGAAAATTGATGAGAAAGGAGACGAAGAAGAAAAAAAGAAGAAGAGGAAGAAGAAAAAGAAGAAGAATAAAGAAGAAAGAGGAGGAGGGGGAGAAAGATATATATTAAGAAAGAGATGAGAATTGATGGGAAAGAAGACGAGATCAGGTCAGTAACACACACACACACACGTAGCACTTAACAAGCTCTTAAATCCACGTTCTCAAGTATCATTCAATTTAGACCCATTTTTTTTTCATTTCCATGTGTGTGCGTGTGTGTGTGTGTGTGTGTCTGTGTGTGTGTGTGTGTGTGTGTGTGTGTGTGTGTGTGTGTGTGTGTGTGTGTGTGTGTGTGTGTTGCTGACCTGATCTCGTCTTCTTTCCCATTAATTATCTTCTCTTTCTTAATATATATATATCTCCTCCTCCTCTTCCTTCTTCTTCTTCTTCTTCTTCTTCTGCTACTTCTTTTTCTTCTTCTTCTACTTCTTTTTCTTCTTTTTCTTCTTCGTCTTCTTCTTCTTCTTCTTCTTCTTTTTCTTCTACTTCTTCATCTACTTCTTCTACTACTACTTCTACTACTTCTTCTTCTTCTACTTCTTCTTCTTTTCCTTCTACGTCTTCTTCTTCTTCTTTTTCTTCTACTTCTTCTTCTTCTTCTTCTTCTTCTACTTCTTGATCTCCTCCTCCTCCTCCTCCTCCTCCTCGTTAGTCATCCCTTATCTCTGCCCCTCCGTCATCTCTTCACAAGCCGTACAGTATCTGCGAAGTGAACCTTTGAGGAGACGAATCCGATACTACTGAATCTATGTATATGTATATATGTATGTGTGTGTGTATGTGTGTGTATAATTTACTGTCCTTAGTATGTGTATGTATGTATGTATGTATGTATTTTCCTGTCCTTGTAGTATGTATGTATGTATGTATGTATGTATGTATTTGTGAATGTATGTATCGATCTTATTTATGTATTTATTTCTGTATATTGACTTATCTTTTGGATACTCTTTACTTTTGTCTTTTATGGGAGCTGTAATTTTTTTTTTTTTAACTTTGTTGCCCTTGAGCCGTCTCCTTTGTTGTTAAAAAATGTGTTTATAGCTTTTTTGTATGTCTTTATATGTATGTATGTATGTATGTCTTTATAATGTACGTATGTATGTATGTATTTATGTCTTTATATGAATGTATGTATGTATGTATCGATCTATCAACATACTTATACACCTCACCTAAACACTGGCCCGTTTGTATACATGACTGACGGAGGAAGAGGATGATTGAAATGGGAACAGGAGGGGGAGGAGGAGGAGGGGAATGAGAGGCTAGGTAAGAGGGGAAGAGTAAAGGGAAGGGGAAGGGGAAGGAGAGGGGAGAAGGAAGGGGATTAGGTGGAGGAAGGGAGGAGGGGGATGGAGGGGAAGGAGGGGGTAGAAAAGGGGATTGAAAGTGAGGGAAGGGGAAGGGAAGAGGAGAAGGAGAAGAGGGGTAGGGAGGGAGGGAAAATGGGTATGAGGGAGGGGAGACGGAAGGGGATTAGGTGGAGGAAGGAGAGTGAGGGGAAGAAAGGGGAAGGATAGGAGTGGGTAGGTGGATTGGGGGAGGAGGAGGAGGAGAGAAGGGAAATTAAAAGTGAAGGGAAGGGGAAAGGGAAGAGGAGGAGGGAAGAGGGGTAGGGGGAGGGAAAACGGAGACAGGAGGAGGAGGAGGAAGAGGGAGTAGGGTGAGGGGTATGAGAGGCGAGGTGAGAGGGGAAGAGGGAAGGGAAGGGGAAGGGGAGGGGAAAAGGGAGGGGGATTAGGTGGAGGAAGGGGAGGGAAGGGGATGGAAGGGGAAGAAGGATAGGAGTGGGTACATGTATTGGGGGAGGAGGAGGAGGAGAGAAGGGGAATTGAAAGTGAGGGGAAAGGGGGAAGGAAAGAGAAGGGGAAGAGGGAGAGGGAGGAGGAAGGGAAACATGGAAACATGGAAATGCAGGCAACAGAAAGCCTATTGGCTCATTACGAGGTTGCCCGCTTTGGTGATTTAATCTGATCGACAGCCTGGGGCCTGGGGAGCAGATGAAAGCACCTCGACATTGAGGAGTAGATGAGAGTACCTCGATATTGAGGAGCAGATGAAAGCACCTCGACATTGAGGAGCAGATGAAAGTACCTCGATATTGAGGAGCAGATGCAAGCAACTCAATATTCAGTTTACTCCCGACGCAACGAAGTGACTGTCGATTCTATATTTGAAGGAGTTGATAGTATTCGCATTTACTACTTCTGAAGGAAGATTGTTCCAGCGACGGATGACTCGGTTTGAAAAGAAACTCCTTCCGATGTCTGTGTTACATCGACTAGACTCAACTGGAAACTTCATATCTCATCTCTTACTAAATCAGCTTCCTCGAGGCTGGGCGTTCTGTACCGTCTCCGCCAGTTCTTCTCCCCTGCACAGTTACTGTCCATATACAGGGGCATTGTCCGCCCTCGTATGGAGTATGCATCTCATGTGTGGGGGGGCTCCACACACACAGCTCTTCTGGACAGAGTGGAGGCTAAGGCTCTTCGTCCCATCAGCTCTCCTCCTCCTACTGATAGTCATCTACCTCTTAAATTCCGCCGCAATGTTGCCTATCTTTCTATCTGCTATCGATATTTCCACGCTGACTGCTCTTCTGAACTTGCTAACTGCATGCCTCCCCCCTCCTGCGGCCCCGCTGCACTCGACTTTCTACTCATGCTCATCCCTTTACTGTCCAAACCCCTTATGCAAGAGTTAACCAGCATCTTCACTCTTTCATCCCTCACGCAGGTAAACTCTGGAAAAATCTTCCTTCATCTGTATTTCCTCCAGCCTATGACTTGAACTCTTTCAAGAGGAGGGTATCAGGACATCTCTCCTCCCGAAATTGACCTTTCTTTCGGCCACCTCTTTTGTTTATTTTTTAGGAGCAGCGAGTAGCGGGCTTTATTTTATTATTGTTTTCTTTTTTGTGTGTGCCCTTGAGCTGCCTCCTTTGTTGTAAAAAAAAAAAAAAAAAAAAAAAAAGACAATGGTTAAACCGTTATTTCTAGTTCTTGAGTTGGTTTGCAATTCAAAGAAATTGGAGTATTCGACGTTATTGAATTCTTTCAGGTACTTGAAGACTTGAATCATATCCCCTCGTAGGCGTCTTTTCTCCATTGGAAAGAGATTGAGTCGCTTGAGTCGTTCCTCGTACGGTTGAGCCCTTAATGTTGGTATCATTTTCGTGGCTCGTCGTTGAATCCTTTCCAGTAAATCAATGTCCTTTCTGTAATTAGGAGACCAGAACTGTACTGCATACTCGAGGTGCGGTCTTACCATAGAATTATTCAAGGATAGCATCACGTCTGGTGTTTTACACTCGAAGTTCCTCGCCATGAGCCCGAGCATAGTGTTGGCTTTGTTGTATGTTTTTTTACAGTGATTCGCGTGTTTCAGGTCACTGCTGATAGTGACTCCAAGATCCTTTTCCTCCTGCATCGCTTGCAGATTGTCTACGAGTTTGTGACTTATGTTGATATTGAAACGGATTAAGTGGTGATCGCAACCGTTAATTTTTTCACCAACTTCACAGTCGCGAATGAGGTCGGGGTCACTTACTAATACCAGATTCAGCAGATTGTTTTCTCTTGTCGGTTGAGTTACAACTTGAGTGAGGAACGAATCCTCCACCATTTCTACAAGCCTGTTACCCTCTTGATCTCCAATTATTATTGCTTCTTTACTTTGTGTTAAAGAGTGAAGCTCTTCGTACAGGGCAGTGTCGTCTTCTGCCTGTTGTTTTGGAGGCCTGTATACGGTCGCAAGTGTTAGTTTCTTATTATTCGCAGTTATTTCCACATAGACGGAGTTCTAATTCTCTGCGTCCTGTTTGTCTATTTTTATGGCAGGGAGCGTACTTTTCACGTAGCAAATTGCTCCTCCTCCTTTCTTGTGCATTCGATTTTTTGGGAAGCTTTCGTACCCGGGAAATGACAGTTCAGATACTAGATGTGCAGAGTTGGCCCAAGTCTCTGTATTGGCTACCACATCTGGTTTCTCAGTTGAAATATACGTCCTAATTTCGTCCTTTTTGGGTAATAGACTACGCGCATTTGTGTACAAAATGAAAATGTGACTTCTGGGCTGGCCGCGTCGTGTTGTATGAGTTCGCTTGTCGAAGGCGTCGTTGGTTACACAGTTTCTTGCAAGCCGCTTTCGACGCTACGGTTCGGTTGATCAAGGGTTGCCTTTGCCTTGCCCTCGCCTGCAGTTTTTTTAATAGCTTTTCGAGAAGCTTTCAACTGACTCGTTCAGGAGCCTTCCAAGCGCTGAAGTGATGCCATGCGTTCGTGAACCCTACGCCTTCATCGTTACATAACTGCTTTAGACTAGTGTACATGAAGTACATAAGCCATAAGGGATAACACAGGTACAGATTATAGGTACAGAGGCTAGATGGGGGCACAAAATGAGATGTTAAGTACCGAGGTCAGACTTGGTCAAACATAGGAGTGTAAGGTACACAGACTAGACGACTTCACAAGAGGACATGCCGTGAGGTGTGTCGTCAATGGGAGGCCACAGAAGGAACTGGTTGGTGATTTTCAGACAGGCAGCAGAGTCAGGTTAAAAGTGAGCTGAGGGAAATTAGAGGTGGAGAAAAATGTACATTAAAACCATGTCGCAGGAAAAAAAAAAGATGTATTCAAGGCAAGAAAGCCATGTTGCAAGGGCCATCGAGGTGAAAACAGGAATGGTAAGGCCATGAAAGGTGAAAGGCTTATGATTTATGTGGACAAAGTGAGGTCAGGGGGGGTCACGTGTATCACAGATGGCGGAGATATTTATGACCTAATGCATGACAAAAATAGTATGTTTCTTCGATGTCCAAATCAACGTTTTTTATGTCGAAATAACGAGTAACTGTTTAATATTTTTTTGTTGTAAATGGTCGTTGGATTAAGTTTTTTAAGTAAATAAACTTGATGAAGACTAAATTCCACAAATGTGCGTTAGTCGTGAGAGGTATCAAGACATTCAGTAATGTCACGCATGACAAAATTGCGACGTGGATCATATTAGATTTTTTTTATTTAAGTCTAGAGTAGCGCGAGGCGGCGGGCGGCATGAACGATTTCACGTTCGTTAGTTAATAAATGTGCGGAGATTAATTCAGTGTTGCTGGGAAATGTGATTGAAACCTTTGACATTAATGGACTTTACATGTTGATGTTTATGTTTAAATTCACATGAGGTCACTGCATGTGTTGTTAGAATATAAAGATAAACTTAATAATTCTAAGTGTTATACCGAACTGCATGGGGTTTGATTAGGTAAAAATTTTCTATAGATCTTGCCTTTGTCCTTATATCTTGTTTTTTTGTCGTTTTTTTTTTATGTGGATGTTAATTTTGTTTTCTACCTTGACGGATCCAGAAACAGCAACCACACATACCACATGGGTGGCGAACCACTACATGCTGTGCAAGAGGAAAGAGACCTCGGGGTCACCATCAGCAGTGACTTGAAACAAACAAAACACTGCAACTCCGCCTGTAAGAAAGCCAATACAGTGCATGGGTTCATAGCGAGGAACTTCGAATACAAGACGCCGGGAGCTATGTTATCCTTGTATAATTCGCTGGTAAGGCCCCACCTGGAATACGCCGTGCAATTCTGGTCTGGTCAGGAAAGACATTGAATTACTTGAGAGAGTACAGCGCCGCACCACGAAGATGATACCATCACTGAGGACGAAGCCCTATGAAGAACGACTCGAGCGACTCAACCTCTTCACGTTGGAAAAGAGACGACTGCGGGGAGACATGTTACAAGTCTTTAAGTACCTGAACAAGCTCAGCAACATTGATCACTCCAAACTCTTCACGCTACAAACCAACCTGAGAACAAGAAACAACGGAGAAACACTTCAAGCAAAGCGATGCAATACCGACATCGGCAGGAGTTATTTATCGAATAGAGTTGTTCGCCACTGGAACAGCCTTCCTGCAGAAGTGGTTAGCGCAGAGACCATCAACTCCTTCAAGAAACGCATTGATCGCCACTTTGCTGCATCGGGAGTGAACTGAACGTTCCCAAGAGTAGGTACACAAGTGCTTTAGTCATTCCCTGCAATCCACTCCTATGGCAAGCGGATTGATTAACTCACTGAGCGCAGGCAGCCTAGTTAAGAGCCAACAGGCTTTCTGCTGCCTGCTAGTCCATGTTCCCATGTTTCCATGTTTAGTATAGGCCTTGATGTGTTATCCGTGCGTCTCGCTCTTCCTTCTCCACCCACACATCCTTCTCTATCTGTACAAAAATAGCAGCAATAAAAGCTATGTTCCCATCACTAGTCGCACGAGGCTGCGTTTTCAGAGGTTTTCAGAGTCGGCGTCAGTGTTCGGGCGTGGGGACACATTCGGGTCATCTGTCATGCATCGGCGGCTGGTGAATAGTTCCCGTAGGCTCAGGCGCGGCGAGGGATGGTAAAGTAAAGTTGGCGGCACACGGCATAGCTGCGCGTGGCCTCGGTGCTCAGCGGGTGAAGAGGCGCGGATAAAACACCGTCAGGACGCGGCTTTGGCGGCGAAGACTGTGAGCGAATAAGTTTTTTTTAATAAGATTTTTTTTTTTTAAATAAGTTATTTATTGGGGGGTTACAAGTGATTTGTGTTTGCTGCACAGAGGTGTTGTGGAGATTCTTTGCATGAACTTTTTGACTTTTTTCTGCTCTTATTTTTATTTGGTTGACTTATTGTAGCGTATACGAGTGCCAATGCGTTTGAACATATTTGGGGGGAGAAAAGTTTATATTTCCTTTAACATACAAGACTGTTCTTTGCATTCTTAACACAAGACACTGATTCACTGGCTGCATGTCGGTACTATTTTTTGCATTTATCTACCTTTGCGTAGCTGATTAAGTTCTAAGTCAGTGTTTTTACTGTGCAGAAGGTTGTACTTTTTTTGGGGGGGGGTATTTATATTTGATATTTCACAATCAGTTGCTCATTTTTATCACGCCGATCAACAGATTGTCCATCTTGTTGTTGTTCTCTTCAAGCTGTTTTCCTTTCTTACCCATGTATTGTAGACATGCCATTATATAATAACAATTGTTAGCTCTGATGAACCCTACAACATGGCATTATTAACAAAGTCAGGTTTTTTTTTTTTTTTTTTCGTCTTGGCCTGTGGCGCCAGTAGGCCTTCATAGCAGGGCCTGATGGTCGGCCCCAGTCCGCTGTGGCACAGGCAAGTGTTTATAGTGGCGCCATCTTTACTTTTCAGCATTTTCCATTTTAGACCCCTATTGCATAATATAAATTGTTGGGGGGGGAGGGGGGGGGGTTGGAGGGTCATGCGACGCCGATCTAGCACAGCTTTTCTGCTATTAATATTTCTTTTATCAATCTGTTGTCCTCTTTCCTACATACGTGTCCTGGCAACTCCCATTTCTTGATTTAAATTGCCTTTATTATGTCGCATACGGTATATACTTTCATATGTTGTTTTTTCGTTTTGCAGCTTTTCATATTCATTGTAGTAATTCGCAGCACCCATCTCCGTTCCTCCTAGGGCATTTCTCACATTGCTGTCACATGTCGTGGCGGAGAGAACGACGCGCTGATTGAACACCATCCTCTCTAAGCACCGCGGTCGAGTGTCTGGATCTCACTGTGTTACCGTGTTCTCAGGAAACACTCACAAAAGCCTGTACGTCGATTTATTTCCAGTTCGAGTGAGGGACTTGTTTGTGCTAGTTTGCGTTAATTGTTGGTGTAGATATTCATTTACTGTTTCCAGAGCTTTCTCGTGGATGGCGATTTTGTATTGAACATTGTCGAATATTCCTTTAGACTTTGCTATGCATTATGTTCAGTGCTACTTGCCCTTATTCCCTGTTCACTTTATAATAGGCTTTTGCTCGCCATTAGTCTCGCAATAAAAGAATAGATGGCGCCACTATGAACACTTGCCTGTGCCATGTCGGGCTTGGGCCGACGACCAGGCCCCTGAAGAAAGCCTACCGGCGCTATAGCCTAACACGTATAAAAAAAAAAAAAAATAGCACGACTCAGAATGCAGCCCATCCACCCAGATCACCACGCCAACGCCCGCCAAACCTTACCCACCCACCCACACCAAGCACTAACGACCACACACAACCACCTCCCTCAGCCCCACTCCGTCACCCCCACACTCAAGTCAACACGATATCAATCCGCTGCCTTGGTTAATCTTAGGCC
The DNA here is from genome assembly GCF_024679095.1 of Eriocheir sinensis. Classification (NCBI taxonomy): domain Eukaryota; kingdom Metazoa; phylum Arthropoda; class Malacostraca; order Decapoda; family Varunidae; genus Eriocheir; species Eriocheir sinensis. The sequence continues at coordinate 14,508,715 of NC_066552.1, forward strand.
AATATTCTCCAACACCTTAACACACCCACATTTGGAAAGGCTTTCGTCGAGGTTGTTGTAGGTATTTCCATGGTGGGTACATGAGCCTAGTGATAGTTTGACAATGCTCCCAGACCATGAAACAAACTTGCATGAGAACCCGACATATCTCCTTTGTTGCTTAATTAAGAAACATTTATTGGGAGAGCCGAAAGCGTCTGTGAACACGAGCCTCAGTAAGCCCCAACCCACGCACCTCACGCCGTTACTTATCTCCTTCACTCACAACCTTCTCTGCAGCAGCCACACTAACTTTATACGTCGCCTCGGCCTCACCTCGACGTCCTGAAACACTGCCGCCAAGAAATAAAAGCAAATCACCGAGAAAAATAGATATTGCTGAATCCCCTCTCGTGAATGTCTGGCGAAGTAAGGAAGGCAGGAAGGTCGTCAGGTGTTCCATATTAGAGTTTCCGTGATTGTCCCGTGAGTAAGTGAGGACAGGTGAGTAGGAGTTCATGAAGGTGTAGGGAGAAATAGGGGAGGTAGGGAGGAGAGGGAGGGGAGAGATGGAGGCCTGGTGGAAGTGGTGACGGGGAAGAAATAAGGGGAGTACATAAGGGAGAGGAAATGGGTGGTGGTGATGTTGGGAGGGAAAGAAATGTAAAGGAAGGGGGAAAGAGGGATTATATAGAGTTTGTGTGGGTATTGGTGATGGTGGAGAGGAATGGAGGAGAGGGAGAGAAAGAGAGACAGAAAGGAGAGTTGGCAGTGGTGTTAGTGGTGGTGATTTTGGTGAAGAAAAAACGGAGAATGAGACAGTACTGGTGGTGGATGTGGTGGTGATTGCAGTGGAAGAAGGTGGATGAGGGAGAGAAGAGCAACGCGGGTGATTGCGGATATAGAGAGACAGTGGTGATGAAGAGAGGTCTGAGAGTGGTGCTGGTGGTGGTTGTTGCTGTTAATATTGCCTCTTTGAGGTAAGAGACACGGGTTAACCTATGAGCCCGTCAGTGTAGAGCAGTAAATCATGGGAACTCAGCGCGGTGGAGGATAATTTTTGCAGAGGGCAAGAAGTGACTCAGTCCTCGACGAGGCGACGACTGTTGCAGCTTTTTCTGTATCTGATGCATTTTGGTCTTGAGGGTAATTGTGGAGATGCTGCGTGACTGGGCATCAGAGCAGATAGTGGAGAAGAGGTTCAGGGTCCTCCTCAAGACAGTGCTCACAAGGCTCAGGGCGGTCATAAATTTGTGATGCACACAGAAATCCGAGCCGCAGCCTGTGTAAGTGGTGGACAAGGTGCGGAGCTGTCCTGGGAGGGAGGACTAAAGGCTCTTGTTTGGTGGCTGTTGTGTAGTAAGTGGCGGAACGAGAGCATGTGGCAACGTGATCCCTCACGTCAAGTGAGATGGACCGAAAGGCTGCTGCATGGACCTGATATTTTATCTGAGCCAGACTGAGATGAGTGGTGATATCTGGATCTGTGCGCTGAGTTGCACTACGAGCGGCACTATCAGCCCTCTCACTACCCAAGATGCCCACATGGCCAGACACCAGTGTAGCTTGATAGTGTTGTTTGCCATCTCTTTTTGGATGGAGGCAAGGAGATGCACGTTATCTGCAAAGTTTGTTTGTCTTGTAATGTGTATATTATAATGTACATGTGTATGTATGACTGTACGTGTGGCGACACCCGGTCGGTGTCGCACAACAGGATGTCTAACAACACGTCGTGCTTTTGGCCGTGGGAAGCTGTGATGAACTGACACTAGGATCAGCAAATGATGTCTTTCATCAACAGTCATCAACCGGAAGCCCCACCCTTCCGGACGCACTACAAGCAAATAAAACAGGCGAACAACGCAGAGAAGGGGAGAGAAGACGGGTGACGGGCAGGCGAGCGGTGCTCTGCCGCCCCGCGCCCTGCAGCGGTGTGGCTGTCTCTGATTTCGTGCGTCTCGCTCACGTAAACTGTAAACCTTATGTAGTACAACTGTTAATATAGTTAAAATACATTTGGTATTTGTATTAACCTGAGAGAGAGAACTAAAGTGAACTAAAGTGAACTTATAACGGCTACCGCTCGGCCACACATCACTTAACTAAAAAGGCTATTGTGTTATCTCACCTTACTACAATCAACTTGTGAAAGCAGGCAACGGTATACCGGACCTCAAGTGAGATAACAGTTCGCGCCTTAATCAAAAACACTTAAAAATCGCTAACAAAAATGGTGAACAGCGGTTTACGGACCTCTCCGAAGTGTTCTATAGGTGTTATTTCTAATATAACATAACAAAATGCATGGTGGCTGGTGGCCGCCTCGTTGTTAACCACGTAAAAAAAAAGTAACGCTCAAAAGTTATTAACATAAATGATGTGCAGCGTGGTTACGAACTACTCCGAATTGTTATATCTCTCTCTCAAACGTAGCTTCAGTGACAGTGTGTGGGGGCAGTGAACGGTATCGGACACAGCAAGCATACGCTGACGTCAGCGCGCGGCTTTTCCTGCCCCAGTGAGTCGAGTCAGCACACAGCCGCACCCGAGAGCACACCCCGCCCCGCCCCGCACCTCCACACAGCCTGCGCGCCCCGCCTCTCACCTCCACACAACCAAGTTTCCTTGGAGGTGTCCAGGCATTTGTTTCTTCCTACGACACAACTCGTCGTAGGTGCGCACTTATCTTCGCCAGGCAACTCGGACCTTTGAGGGTGACTGTTGGGCGTATTTTGTCTGCCCGCCGCCTCTCCCACCACCGCTACCAGACGGGGGACGGCAGACCCTGCCACCCCTGCAGCCCTGCCCTTGCCACCGGCGAGGCGAAGGACGCGAGCGTGCTGAGTAGTGGGGCATCGAGTTGCTGTCTTCAAGGTTTTTAACACATTCTAGCTGACACTACATACGGTTTCAGTAATTACACCACTTGTAACATTATTTCAGGTGAATTACTATTATTATGTTCACGTGTTTAGGCGTGTGGGGGCGTATCTAATCTATTAGATTTTTCAGCTGTTGATTTTTCTGGCGTGTGGATGTTTAATATTTTTCTTGAGTAACATGGTTACGCATTTTATGTATAATCATTCATTTTCTTTTCTCCTTTCTTTTGTTTTTTATTGCACTGTGGAGAAGTTATGTCTTGCTAAGCCTCACTCATTATTCTTTTTCCTCTTTTATTATGCATTTTAAAAGCATAGGGGAGGAGTGAGCATATACTTAGCGGTGAATGATTATTACTTTACTTATTTTTGCAGCAATATTTTTTTTCTTTTACCATTTTACTCCTCATTTTACTAGTAACTCTTTTTAATGGCAGAGAAACCTGACCAGAGGACTATGAGGGGTGGGTAGAGATAAAGAACAGTGCCGTCAAGGATAACGGTAACTGTTCTCATGTAAGGAGTGTAGCAGTCTTCAAAGGGTGCTTGCTCCTCCTACGCTGCATGTGCAACCAAGAGGTATTTACTTACCTTACTAATCCCACAATGGCTTCTGCCTCTAATCACCCACTAACAGCAACAGCAGTTAGGCCTTTCGCAGGGTAGCAAGGGAGGCAGATTATTCGGCCAGGGACTTCTTGTTTCAAAGTGAGATTGTCATGGACATTTCATTCGTGTCAAATCCGAGAGATAAAATATCTCTCAGCCGCTCGAAGGTCAATCCCGGGAACGGGCGCAGGGCCCTCATAAACAGGAGCGCGTTCACTGGACGGAAGGATTATGATGCGTTTCGGTCACTTTTTCTTGAAACATTTGGGGAAGATGGGCAACACAGCCTCATAAAGGGTGTATATTTTGCTGTGGACACTGTGCAAACGAGTGGCCTTTTTAATAGGCAAGTGGACGCCTATAAGCTATCTACTGATTTGATCTCGTGTTTTAAACAGGGAAACTAGACAGATGGAGAAACCATTTCTGTAGCTAATGCTAGATTATTACTAGAGTTCCTTGTGTACATGATTGTCCTTAAAGTTCCTCTTCGAAGGAGTGCAGTATCCATGAGCTACAGCCCCACTGGCAACCTACACGGTTTTATCAGCCAACTTTTATGGCATTTAAAATAATTTTGGGTCCTTTTTGAAGCTTCGTTTCCCGTCGACACGTTCGTCGGGGAGGGGGGCCTTCGCGACCCTCTGACCTAAACCTTTTTGGGTGTCACCAGCGGTAATCAAAAATTCCTTGGTGTGTTCTTTTACCAGTGGTTTAGGCAGAAATAGTCAGATAAATTGGTGGTTGGAAATTTCAGCTTTACGATTTTTTTTTGCACAGAATGGTGCATAGTGATCGTCTCCAAAGACTAGCGCCGGCTTGAGGTTCAGCCTGACGCTGCTTTGTGTATCTTTCCACCACACGACTATAACCTGCATCCTCGCATCTACTAATTTATGTTTGGTTCCTAAGCTTTTGCCTGCATCTTTTTCATGCGAGAAGGGGAGTGCTTGAGTAATACTTTTCACTCTAACCCACTATTTTCTTTTATTGCTGAGTTGATGCAAGGCAGTCAGTCTTCTTAATTCAATTGGAGCCGTAATAACCGAGGGTGTAGACTAACATAGGGATAGGTACAATTTATCCTTGAACCTCATGTGCTTCTGCTTAAAACAGACTTTTTCTCTGCAATGACAGACTTAACTTGAGCAGATGCTGTCCCTAACTTTTATCGTAACCAGCGTGTGAATATCTGTAAGCTTTGGAAGTAAGCAGACAAGTCTTACTTACCCTTACTTGACATACCACTGTTACCCGTTACGGGAATTATTTTTGGCGTCAAAGATGTCAGTCATCCACGTTCGTTACGATCGAGGGATAGGTGGAAATTTGTCTTTGTCATTTGATGTTTATTAATGCTGGAATTACTTTAATCAATTATGCTGGAATTATATATTTCTGTGTGATTTGTTATAACAGTGACTTCACAACTTAGTGACAGGATTTTCTTTTATAGTACTGTAGACCTGTAAAACGGAGTATTAGGAGTTAGTGGTGCTGACTGCCGATGCTTCTAAGGTTCTCCAGACTTGTCCTTGTTATCACATTGTAATTAATAGGAGACTCTACGGATAACATTACCTCTTTTCACACAACCTTATCTATTGTTGTAAACCCCACCCGTCTCGAAGGCGTGCCGAGGGTAACGACACTGGCAATTAATTGTCACGCAACGGATGAGCGTTTCTCTGCGACAGTTTTGTGTCCAGGTGTGACTCGAAGGTTCAGTGTGCAGCAGATCTTCTTCAAGGATTGTTCCTTTTTCTTTTTACTATTCCAAATAGCTCCATTACCATGTATCCTAATGACAGTTTAGTCAATTTAATTTTACTAGGATGTATCATGTAAATCATTTTTCGAGCTATTATTTTGTTTTCTCGGAATAGTACTGAGCTTCCATGTCCACGACTCTTACCAAGTTTACCTCGCCCTGTATGTACTTTGCCCATTTCTTGTTACTTCCATGATTATTTTTATTATCATTGGCATTTCCCGATGCTGTATCGTTAGGCGGGCTCTGACTTGTATATATATTTTTTTTTAAGCAATAACAGGACCTCGTTTAACTAGTACACATTGTGCGACTGTAACATGGGTAGGTACACTGCTTTTAAAGGTCGGGTGAGTCGCGAGGTCGCGACTTTTAGAGAACCGAGCGATGTAATGTGTATATTATAATGTACATGTGTATGTATGACTGTACGTGTGGCGACACCCGGTCGGTGTCGCACAACAGGATGTCTAACAACACGTCGTGCTTTTGGCCGTGGGAAGCTGTGATGAACTGACACTAGGATCAGCAAATGATGACTTTCATCAACAGTCATCAACCGGAAGCCCCACCCTTCCGGACGCACTACAAGCAAATAAAACAGGCGAACAACGCAGAGAAGGGGAGAGAAGACGGGTGACGGGCAGGCGAGCGGTGCTCTGCCGCCCCGCGCCCTGCAGCGGTGTGGCTGTCTCTGATTTCGTGCGTCTCGCTCACGTAAACTGTAAACCTTATGTAGTACAACTGTTAATATAGTTAAAATACATTTGGTATTTGTATTAACCTGAGAGAGAGAACTAAAGTGAACTTAAGTGAACTTATAACGGCTACCGCTCGGCCACACATCACTTAACTAAAAAGGCTATTGTGTTATCTCACCTTACTACAATCAGCTTGTGAAAGCAGGCAACGGTATACCGGACCTCAAGTGAGATAACAGATCGCGCCTTAATCAAAAACACAAAAAACAGCTAACAGTCTGAGTGCTTTCAAGGCAGAGAGTGAGTCGCTGTGCAGCACAGTAGTGGTGTCGTGTGTGGTGTTGGCGTGCCGATGGGCTTGGTGAATTGCTATGAGCTCAGCCTGGAAGATGGACGTGCCCGTGCTGAGCCTGAAGGCATGCGTGTGGTTGCCGCACACAAACGCAGCTCCAGCAGCACCCTTCTAATCTACTGAACCATCAGTGTAATAGTGTAAGGAATGAAAGATGGAGAGGCTAGCAGTCTGCTCAAGGCTCTCTTGGTGGAGAAGGACTGCGAATGCTGCCCTTGGGTGACGGCTGCGTGGCAGGATGAACTCACAAAGTGGAGGGGCACAAGGAGGGCCAGTGTTGGCAGGAGTACAGGCGGTGGTGAGGGCAGGAGTAGAGGCGGTGGTGAGGGCAGGAGCAGGGCCAGTGGCGGCAGAGGTAGAGCCGGTGGTGAGGGCAGGAGTAGAGGCGGAGGCGGGGGCAGGAGCAGGGCCAGTGGCGGCAGGAGTAGAGGGGGTGGTGAGGGCAGGAGTAGAGGCGGTGGCGGGAGCAGGAGTAGAGGCGGTGGCGGGGGCAGGAGGAGAGGCAGTGGCAGGGCAGGTGTAGAGGGGGTGGCGGGGGCAGGAGTAGAGGCGGTGGCGGGGGCAGGAGTAGAGGCGGTGGCAGGGCAGGAGTAGACGCAGTGGCAGGGGCAGGAGAGGCGGTGGCGGGGGCAGGAGTTGGGGCGGTGGTGAGGGCAGGAGTAGAGGCGGTGGTGAGGGCAGGAGCAGAGGCGGTGGTGAGGGCAGGAGTAGAGGCGATGGCGGGGGCAGGAGTAGAGGCGGTGGTGAGGGCAGGAGTAGAGGCGGTGGTGAGGGCAGGAGTAGAGGCGGGGGTGAGGACAGGAGTATAGGCGGTGGTGAGGGCAGGAGTAGAGGCGGGGGTGAGGACAGGAGTATAGGCGGTGGTGAGGGCAGGAGTAGAGGCGGTGGCGGGGGCAGGAGTAGAGGCGGTAGTGAGGGCAGGAGTAGAGGCGGTGGCGAGGGCAGGGGTAGAGGCGGTGGTGAGGGCAGGGGTAGAGGCGGTGGCGGGGGCAGGAGTAGAGGCAGTGGCGGCGGTTGGAGTAGAGGCGGTGTCGGGGGCAGGAGTAGAGGCGGTGGCGGGGGCAGAAGTAGAGGCAGTGGCGGGGGTTGGAGTAGAGGCGGTGTCGGGGGCAGGAGTAGAGGCGGTGGCGGGGGCAGGAGTAGAGGCGGTGTCGGGGGCAGGAGTAGAGGCGGGTGGCGGGTGCTTTGCTCTTATATTGATGTGCCTTGCAACATTTTTATACAGTTTTCATTGTATATAATGCACCATTGTTGGTCTTGCCTGTTATAAATTGGGTCATGTTCAGTTAACAAGCTTTGAGTGTCTCCCATTGTTTATTTCAGTTGTAATGCTTAGAAGCTTTTGTTCTCTGCCCTGTCAAGCAGTATGCAATGCTTGCCATTATCTGGCACTTGTACAGTTAGTATGATATTTTTACTCAGCTAAGAGCATTTTGCAAAAGGTAAAGGTAAGGCTGGGGGCATACGCTGTAGCAGCACGTGGCCTCGGTGCTCATCTCTGTAACATTAGCCCATGAGCCTGTGGTGTTAGGGAACCCATTACCCTGGGACACAGGACCAGTGTGACATCCGGGTTACCACAGTTGCAAAGGCATTATAGTAATTTAGCATGCATAGAATGTTGTATGCTTTGCTTGTATTTAAAGCACTGGATATGTTTGCTACACACACACACACACACACACACATATATATATATATATATATATATATATATATATATATATATATATATATATATATATATATATATATATATATATATATATATATATATATATATATATATATATATATATATATATATATATATATATATATATATATATATATATATATATATATATATATATATATATATATATATATATATATATATATATATATATATATATATATATATATATATATATATATATATATATATATATATATATATCAACATCATATTTTTCCTAAAAAACAAATTGATATAGTGTAGATAATACCTAATAAAACATAAGAACAAATATATTTTTCTTTACCCCATTAGTAAATCATTTTACAATGAAAAAAAATAAGTGAAGGCTGGATAGGGTGCTGTGGCAGGTACTTCAAAAATAGTTAAGCTACCCCTGAAAGGTGACGTTTTTGGTGGGCTGCAATAGATGGCGTTACTTCCGCACGCCCGAGGAATTTCTACATACCACTATCTCTTCGTATATAGTCTCTTTGGTGTTCATTCACATCGGCATTTGTTTACTCAAGTCAGACTCGCCGCTCACGCACAGCCCCAAGGCCACGGCTTGAGGTGAGCGGCGAGTCTGACTTGAGTAAACAAAAGCTGATGGGCATGAACGCCGTCACGGCACGGCTTATGATCGGTGGCGATTTTGAGCCTATGTATATTTTTACCTCGGGACGTACGCTACACCATCAAAAGCAGAAAAGCATGCAGATTTAGGATCTGTGCTTAAAAAAGTGATGCGACAAAAACCAGCTGAGTACTAAGGAGTTGAAGGGAAATATGTGCAAGAAAATATTTATTCCCTACTTCATTTAACTCTGATTTTCGTATGTGTAATTTTACATTATTGTTACAATTTTATACTATTGTGATGTAGAGTTTTCTCAGGAAGATGATGGTGGTCTCAGTTTTTTGTAAAAATGAATGTTGAGGTCAGGAAACAGGGTGGGAGTGAGGTGTGTGAAGTCGTCGGTTTGGGCAGACAACGAGGACGTGGCGGGGCCGAGCATGAAGGCTATAGGAGTTGCCAACGAGTGATTTCCTCCTGCCTGTATGACGATTTCTTCTCTATACTTGCCTTGCCTTACAATCATATCTTCAAACATTTCGGGGCTGGCACACCCACGTTTGGTAGAGCCTGGGGGTGGAATGACAAGGCTTCTGTACCAAGAATGTGAAGATAACTTATGAAAACCCGACTTGTCTCCTTTGTGGCCTTTGTACATTGTTGTAAAATAATAATGAATGAAGTGTGTGAGACAGTCAAATTAGGAACGCAGAGAGGAGGTGCCCGTGTTCTCAAACATCTGGTAAGGCTTTTGTAGGGGTTGTGTAAGTATTTCCATGGGTAATTTTATGACCATAGTGAGAGTCTGACAAGGCTTCTGCACCATGAATGTGAAATAACTCACATGACAACCCGAATCATACCCTTTATGACCTTTAGAAACTGTTGTAAGGGAATGCGAATAAGTGTCGGAGAAAACGGGTAGTGTTCGTATTTCCATGGGGAGCTTGAAACCATCGTCGGAGTAAGTTCATACAACATCAAATGAATTGACAGACGAATAATTGTGAACTAATTAAAAAAAAAAAGCAAATGAGTAAGATTATAATATATAAAGATGGAGTTTATATATATATATATATATATATATATATATATATATATATATATATATATATATATATATATATATATATATATATATATATATATATATATATATATATATATATATATATATATATATAATTCTCTCTTTCTTTCTTTCCTTTCTAGCCGCTTTCCTTCCCTTTCTCTCTTCTCACACCTTTTACTAACTTACTCCACTCATTCCCTTCCCACCATACATACCCCATCCCATTCCCTCCACTCACTTCCACATTCACCATCACCACCTATATTTCTTTTAATTTTCTTTACATTCCACCCTTTCAAACACTCTCCTACCTTCCCCTCCATCATTCCCTTCCACTTAAGTCTTGTCTTTTCGTCTCTCGCTTCAGATTTCATCCATTCCCAGTCATTCCCCTTTCTCCGTGCATCGATCTCTTATCTTTTCTTTCTTTTGACCGTTTTGTTTCCCTCCCTCCTTCCCTTCCTTCCTCTCTCCTCAAGTCTTGTCCTGTCATCTCTCACCTAGATCCCATTCTACTCCGTCCACTTGTTGCATCAAAAACACCATTCTCTTCTCTACGTCGATAGATAAATCACTCCTACCTCTCCCTTCCCATAATTAAGACACAATTTGATAAGGTTCCAAAACGATCCATATCTCATCAGCTGTAACGTGTTTTGAGGGATGGACAGTTTTTTTTCTACATGGGGTCTTCTCGTCACTAACACTTTCCCTCTTCGTTGAGTCTCGTCTCCTGTAAACAAGACTCAGAAGATGGATTCGTTCTCACTTCCCAATTTCCAACAGCTTAAACGTCACTCGAGTGATGGTTTCGTTTTTTTTTCTCGTTTTCTAGCTCTTGTTTTCTTGTTTTTTTTTCATCTCTTTTGCTTCTTTCTCTTTTTCGTTACTTATTTCCTTTTTCTTTTCTATAGTTTTTGTTCTTGTTCTTCCTCTTGTTCTTGTTCGTTTCCTTCTCTTTTTGTTCCTGTTCTTGTGCTTGTTGTTCTCTTGCCACTAACACACTTCCTTGTCACCGTGTCTCGTCTTCTCTATACAAGACTAAGTAGGGAGGGAGCGTAAGGGTCGGGAAGGAAGGGTCGGGAAGGAAGGGTTGGGAAGGAAGGGTCGGGAAGGAAGGGTCGGGAAGGAAGGGTTGGGAAGGAAGGGTCGGGAAGGAAGGGTCGGGAAGGAAGGGCCGGGAAGGAAGGGTCGGGAAGGAAAGGTCGGGAAGGAAGGGTCGGGAGGGAAGGGTCGGGAAGGAAGGGTTGGGAAGGAATGGTCGGGAAGGAAGAGTCGGGAAGGAAGGGTCGGGAAGGAAGGGTCGGGAAGGAAGGGTCGGGAAGGAAGGGTCGGGAAGGAAGGGTCAGGAAGGAAGGGTCAGGAAGGAAGGTCAGGAAGGAAAGGTCGGGAAGGAAGGGTAGGGAGGGAAGGGTCGGGAAGGAAGGGTCAGGGAAAGAAGGTGGGAGGGAAGGGTCGGGAAGGAAGGGTTAGGAAGGAATGGTCGGGAAGGAAAGGTCGGGAAGGAAGGGCCGGGAAGGAAGGGTCGGGAAGGAAAGGTCGGGAAGGAATGGTCGGGAAGGAAGAGTCGGGAAGGAAGGGTCGGGAAGGAAGGGTCGGGAAGGAAGGGTCGGGAAGGAAGGGTTGGGATGGAAGGGGCAGGAAGGAAGGGCCCAGAAGGAAGGGTCGGGAAGGAAGGGTCGGGAAGGAAGGGTCGGGAAGGAAGGGTCGGGAAGGAAGGGTCGGGAAGGAAGGGCCCAGAAGGAAGGGTCGGGAAGGAAGGGTCGGGAAGGAAGGGTCGGGAAGGAAGGATCGGGAAGGAAGGGTCGGGAACGAAGGGTCGGGAAGGAAGGGTCGGGAAGGAAGGGCCCAGAAGGAAGGGTCGGGAAGGAAGGGTCGGGAAGGAAGGGTCGGGAAGGAAGGATCGGGAAGGAAGGGTCGGGAAGGGAGGGTTGGGAAGGAAGGGTCGGGAAGGAAGGGTTGGGAAGGAAGGGTCGGGAAGGAAGGGTCGGGAAGGAAGGGTCGGGAAGGAAGGGTCGGGACGGAAGGGTCAGGAAAGAAGGGTCGGGAAGGAAGGGTCGGGAAGGAAGGGTCGGGAAGGAAGGATCGGGAAGGAAGGGTCGGGAAGGAAGGGTGGGGAAGGAAGGGTCGGGAAGGAAGGGTCGGGAAGGAAGGGTCGGGAAGGAAGGGTCGGGAAGGAAGGGTCGGGAAGGAAGGGTCGGGAAGGAAGGATCGGGAAGGAAGGGTCGGGAAGGAAGGGTCGGGAAGGAAGGATCGGGAAGGAAGGGTCGGGAAGGGAGGGTTTGGAAAGAAAGGTCGGGAAGGAAGGGTTGGGAAGGAAGGGTCGGGAAGGAAGGGTCGGGAAGGAAGGGTCGGGAAGGAAGGATCGGGAAGGAAGGGTCGGGAAGGAAGGGTCGGGAAGGAAGGATCGGGAAGGAAGGGTCGGGAAGGGAGGGTTGGGAAGGAAGGGTCGGGAAGGAAGGGTCGGGAAGGAAGGGTCGGGAAGGGAGGGTTGGGAAGGAAGGGTCGGGAAGGAAGGATCGGGAAGGAAGGGTCGGGAAGGAAGGGTCGGGAAGGAAGGGTCGGGGGCTAAAAAAAGGAAGGTTTACATAACTTTATTTTCCGTGCCGCTGATTTGAAACATAACGTGTGAGTCATTCATTACCTTGATTATGTGTGTGTGTGTGTATGTGTGTGTGTGTGTGTGTGTGTGTGTGTGTGTGTGTGTGTGTGTGTGTGTGTGTGTGTGTGTTTGCGCACTAAAAAATATGTATTAAAAAGTGAAAATCTCTCTCTCTCTCTCTCTCTCTCTCTCTCTCTCTCTCTCTCTCTCTCTCTCTCTCTCTCTCTCTCTTCTCTGCTCTGCTCTGCTCTGCTCTGCTCTTCTCTTCTCCTCGTTTCTTTTCTTCTCTCTTTCTGTCTCCTCTCTCCCACTCTCCCTCTCTCCCCACCTCTCTCTCTCTCTCCAAAATGCCACTTCTCACCAACCTCCAGGAAATCTCGCTAATGACAGACAGGCCAGAAGATATGCAATGAGTAGTCACACACGCAGCCAGTCAGAGGGTGTCGTTGCCTATAATAAAATGTAATAATTTCAACACAGTTTCCGGGTTAATTTCGCGAGCAATGCTTATGGTATTTTGCCTTGATCCGTTGTATCATTTGGGTCATCAGATTCTTGAACACATAAATCGGTATTCTCAGACGCTTTGGGCTCACACAACAACTATTTCCAAAGGCCGTGAAGGAGATTCGTCGGGTTCTCATGAGTGCTTTGCTCACGTCCATGGTACAGTCTTGTCAAACTACCTCCAGGGCCATAAAGCTACCCGTGGATATGCCCCTCACAACTCCTTCGAAAACCCTGTCAGATGGGTGGGTGTGATTGGCCGTCGAAATGTTTAAGAATACGTGTTCCCTTCCCGTCCCGAATGATTGGAATGCCACACTACTGCTTCGTTTACGTTTTTTTTTTTTTATGCTGTATATTCGCATCCTCCCCCTCCTCCTCTCTTCAGATTGATAACAAAAACTGTCATCACCAAGAAGGCCGCAATTGTTTCCTTATGTTCCTTCCTTCCTTCCTTTCTTTTCTTTTTTTCTCCCTTCCTTTTCTTTTTTTGTTTCCCTTCCTTCCTTTCTTCTTTCTTTTTCCTTTCCCCCTTTTCCCTTCCTTCATTCCTTCCTTCCTTTCCTCCTTCCTCCCTTCCTATCTTCCTTTTCTTTTTTCTTCCTCCCTTCCTTTCTTTTCCTTCTTCCCTTTCTTCTTCCTTCCTTTCCTGTGTAACCAACGACGCCTCCGTCAAGCGAACTCATTCAACACGACGCGGCCAAACCAGGATTCACATTTCCATTTTGTACACAAATGCACGCAGTCTATTACCCAAAAAGGACGAGATTAGGACGTATATCGCAACTGAGAAACCAGATGTGGTAGCCATCACAGAGACTTGGGCCAGCTCTGCACATCTAGAATCTGAACTGTCATTTCCCGGGTACGAAAGCTTCCAAAAAAATCGATTGCACAAGAAAGGAGGAGTAATTTGCTTCGTAAAAAGTACGCTCCCTGCCGTAAATTTAGACAAACAGGATGCAGAGAATTACGACTCCGTCTGTGTGGAAATAACCGCGAATAATAAGAAACTAACACTTGCGACCGTATACAGGCCTCCAAAACAACAGGCAGCAGACGACACTGCCTTGTACGAAGAGCTTCACTCTTTAACACAAAGCAAAGAAGCAATAATAATTGGGGACTTTAATTGTCCTAACATTGACTGGGGACTGATGACTGGAGATCAAGAGGGTAACAGGCTTATATAAATGGTGGAGGATTCGTTCCTCACTCAAGTTGTAACTCAACCGACAAGAGAAAACAATCTGCTGGATCTGGTATTAGTAAGCGACCCCGACCTCATTCGCGACTGTGAAGTTGGTGAAAAAATTAACGGGTGCGATCACCACCTAATCCGTTTCAATGTCAACATAAGTCACAAACTCGTAGACAATCCGTCAGTGATACCAGACTACAAAAAAGCAAATTTCAACCCAGCCCGTGAGCTGCTTCCCCCTACGACCTGGGACCAGCTTCACCTAACCGACAATACAATCGACAACGTGTGGAACAACTTCAAAGATGAGCTTTTGTAGGTAGGGAAGGCTACAGTGCCTACGAAACCCAGGCGAGCAAATGGTACCGTGGATCCACCGTGGAAGAACAGAGAAATAAAAAGGGCGGTAAACTTAAAAAAAAGGAGTTATAACCTAATGAAAGAAAATGACACAGCCGAAGCCCGTACTCAGTACCACACCAGCCTCAGAGCTTGTCGCACCCTTATTCGGAGTAGCAAACGCAACTACGAAAAACAAATAGCGCGTGACATCAAAACAAACTAAAAAAAATTCTTCACACACATCAGATCGAAAAAGAAAGTAAAATCCAATATTGGTCCCCTGACAGATGAGACTGGGTCTGTAACTCAGGACAGTAAACAGATGGCCAGAATCCTCAACAGTATCTTCGCATCCGTATTCACAGTCGAGGACATCGAAACCATTCCCGAGAGCCCTGACCCGCCGAGGGGAATCACGCCCCTGGAAATTGACTCAATATGCGACCAAGAAGTTAAAAAGTATTTGGACAAACTCGACACGAACAAGTCAACGGGATCCGACGGTTTGTCACCACGGTTATTAAAAGAGCTTAAACAACAAATACTTCAGCCACTTACTAACATATTCAACCAGTCTGTTCAATTGAACAAGGTCCCGGGAGACTGGCAGATGGCGAACGTAACACCGATTTTCGAAAAAGGAGACAAAAGCGTTGCATTAAACTACAGGCCCATAAGTTTGACATCAGTGGCAGGAAAAATACTCGAAAAGATTATTAGAGACAAACTTTTTTAAGTTTCTAGAAGACAATAATGTAATCTCCGACACACAGCATGGCTTCAGAAACAAGCGCTCCTGCCTAACGAATTTATTAGACTTCTTCCAAGGTATATATAAGAACTGGGATGCCCACAGCCCCAGTGATGTTATATACCTGGATTTTCAGAAAGCCTTCGACAAGGTACCGCACGAGCGACTCCTTAAGAAACTGCACTCGGCGGGCATTGGAGCCAATCTGATCGCGTGGATAAGAGATTGGCCCACCAGCATAAAACAACAAGTACTACTAAACGGACAGCCTTCCGATTGGCTTCCAGTCACTAGTGGAGTGCCTCAAGGGTCAGTGCTGGGACCCATTTTCTTCATCATATATATCAACAACCTCGAATCAGGATTGAAATCAACAATATCGAAATTTGCTGATGATACCAAGGTGGGTGGAAAGGCCCTCACAAAGACCGACTGCGAAATCATTCAGAAAGACCTCAATCATATTATCGAATGGTCAGAAAAATGGCAAATGTCCTTTAATGTTGACAAATGCAAGGTCATGCACATTGGGTCCAGAAATAGTAACCACACATACATCATGAATGGGAAACCTCTGCAAGCGATGCAGGAGGAAAATGATCTTGGAGTCACTATCAGCAGTGACCTGAAACACGCGAATCACTGTAAAAAAGCCTACAACAAAGCCAACACTATGCTCGGGTTCATAGCGAGGAACTTCGAGTGTAAAACGCCAGACGTGATGCTATCCTTGTATAATTCCATGGTAAGACCGCACCTCGAGTATGCAGTACAGTTCTGGTCTCCTAATTACAGAAAGGACATTGATTTATTGGAAAGGACTCAACGACGCGCCACGAAGATGATACGAGCCTTAAGGGCTCACCCGTACGAGGAACGACTCAAGCGACTCAATCGCTTTACATTGGAGAAAAGACGCCTGCGAGGGGATATGATTCAAGTCTTCAAGCATCTGAAAAAATTCAATAACGTCGATTACTCCAAATTCTTTGAACTGCAAACCAACCTAAGAACTAGAAATAACGGCTTACCCATTCAGTCGAGTCGATGTAACACAGACATCGGAAGGAGTTTCTTTTCAAATCGAGTCATCCGCCACTGGAACAATCTTCCTTCAGAAGTAGTAAATGCAAATACCATCAACTCCTTCAAATATAGAATCGACCGTCACTTCGCTGCGTCAGGAGTGAACTGAATATTGAGGTGCTTTAATCTGCTCCCCAGGCCCCAAGTGGCTGTCGAGCAGATTAAATCATTAAAGCGGGCAACCTCGTCATGAGCCGATAGGCTTTCTGTTGCCTGCATTTCCATGTTTTCATGTTTCCTTTTTCCTTTTCTCATTAAATTTTCCTTTCTTTTTTTCCTCCCTTCCTTCCTTTCTTCCATTCTTTTTCCTTCTTCACTCTTTTTTCCTTCCTTCCTCACTTCCTTTCTTCCTTTTCCTTTCTTTTCTCTTTTCTTCCTTCCTTCCTTCCTTCCTTCCTTTCTCCCTTTCTTTCACATTTCTTCCTTCCTTCCTTGATACTCACGCCACTATCCCCGTCACACACGTCCCTACATACACATCTCTCATTTCTACTTTGTCTTTTCTTCTTTTCCCCTTAACCTTCCTTCCCTCCTTCTCCTGCTAATGCATTTCTTCTTTCCTCGTATTTTTTTCTTTTAGTCATTCCTTTAATTAGTTTTTCTTCCTCTCATTTTTTTTACTTCCTAGTCCCTGTCTTCCTTCCTTTCTTCCTTTTTTTCTTCCTTTTTACCTTAATTTCATTCTTTGTCTTTGCCTTTCTTTTTTCTTCCTTCTCCTTTATCTTCTTTCTCTTTCCTTCTTCGGTCCTTCCTTCTACTTCCTCTCTATATCTTTGTACTTTTCTTCCTTCCGTTTTTTTCATTGTTTTCTTCCTTCCTTCCTGCCTCGCTTCATTTAGATTTTTTAAATTTTTCATTCCTTTTTTTTTTCCTTTCCATCGTATCTGTTTATTTCCTTCCCTCCTTTCTCCGCTTCTCCGCTCTCCATCTCTCCGCCATGATCACCTCACCAACACTACCATTACCAAACACTTCCGAACACTCATTTATCTTACTTCATCTTTTCTCTCTCGCGTCTTTTCACTCCCTCGCCCTTCCTTCCGTCCTCCTTCTAACGCGACTGCCCTTCCCTCCCTTCCCTGTCCCCTCACCCCGCCGCCCTCCGCCCCCCCGCCGCTCTCGATCCGCCCGTGTCTCCGTAACGCACCTACAAATTATCTAGTATCGTTGTGTTATTATCCAAAATTACATGCGAATTTGCGACCATCACTCTCATCCCTGTGGCTTTATCTCCCTCGCCTTTGTTCATGTCCCGCCGCACGCATGACACACACTCTCTCTCTCTCTCTCTCTCTCTCTCTCTCTCTCTCTCTCTCTCTCTCTCTCTCTCTCTCTCTCTCTCTCTCTCTCTCTCTCTCTCTCTCTCTCTCTCTCTCTGTGTGTGTAAGTGTGTGTGTGTGTGTGTGTGTGTGTGTGTGTGTGTGTGTGTGTGTGTGTTTCTCTCTCTTCCTCAGACACACACACACACACACACACACACACCTCACGGGGTCAAGACATGTCACCTGGCGCTCCCCATAGCAGCCACAGGGTCATTTTGTTGACCCTTTTTCTTTTTCTTTTTCTTTTTCTTTTTCTTTTGCTTCGCTCCCCATTCACCCGCCCCTTCCCATTGTTTTCAAGGTACTTATTATTACAAAGAACACTCGTGAAATGTTGTGACA
The DNA here is from genome assembly GCF_024679095.1 of Eriocheir sinensis. Lineage (NCBI taxonomy): Eukaryota > Metazoa > Arthropoda > Malacostraca > Decapoda > Varunidae > Eriocheir > Eriocheir sinensis. The sequence goes on from NC_066552.1 coordinate 14,526,534, forward strand.
TTATACAGACATACAGTGAGTGCAGTGGTTAGTGGTGCTGGAAGGGTAGTGAGAACTGTGTCGCCAACACAACACCGAGGACACGCTCAAGCTCCGGAGGACGAAATCACTCAGCAGCAAAGGAAGGTCAGTTCAGGTGGCAGGCAGTGAGGCAGCCTCGTCACTCAGGTTTGGAGCAAGATGCATGGCACCTTCATCAGCGTTGTGCACTTGTTCCGAGAAACAGATATGACAACCAACCGGCCAGCAACCACCACCTGTGTCTCGTCAGCCCAGGCTTAGCACCTCCTTACTAAGCCTGGGTATCCCTGAGTGACCTCCCAGATACTGCCCACCTGCATCCCTCCGGGACCTGTCACCTGAACCCAGCACCCTACCTGAGGATTAACATCGCACTTAACCTCACCGCCATCTGGAAGAATCCGCCCCTTCACCACCACACTGCACTCCATCCCACCCAACCCCTCCCATCACCCCTACCTTTCCCAGAGACAAGTCTTCCCCCGTTTTCCATCCCCCTTCTCTTGTTGTACTTGTTCTCGTTAGCAAAATTTACTTAAATGTATTTCTAAAGTGTAAATTTTAAGCCTGACGGCTGCCGTACTTGAATAAACCGTATATTATTATTATTATTACTATTATTATTATTATTATTATTATTACACACACACACACACACACACACACACACACACACACACACACACACACACACACACACACACACACACACACACACAAACTTTTCTGTCGTGTCTTCATCATGAACTTTTCTTACTTTCTTTTTCTTATTTTCTTATTTTCTTGTTCCCTTCTTCTCTGCACTTATCTTCCTTTCATAAATTACTAAAACCTACTCAGTTATCTTCATTATATTACTTTGTGTCAACCGTAAAAATTCATACTTAGTGTCAACAATATTTTTTTTCTTACCTTTGCAACAACAAAAAAAATAATTGGATTGAAATATATATCAGGATTTTATTACTAATTATTGATGCTGGCTATTATTACACAGTGTTATATTCCCACTGTGGATAACTTAATTTTCTCACTATCGGGGATGCTTGCAAGCGATGAGCCGGAGTAAAATATTCGCCACAAACCAAAACAAAATCATGGATATATGAATCACATCGACGCGCACACACACAAAAAAAATCATTGCTGACTCATTAAATATGTAATGAGTGAGTAACTGTATGCATATGAATATAGACTGACCGGGTGTAAAAGACGTAAAGCCTGTATGTAAAGTGTATTTGAAGTTGGAGTCCATGGACGCCGTTCCTAAAGGGTTGAAGGCGAAGGGTATTTGATATGAGAGGCGGGTTATGTGTTGAAAAGGTATTCGTGGTGGTGGTGGTGGTGGTGGTGGTAGTAGTAGTAGTAGTAGTAGCAGTAGCAGCAGTAGCAGCAGCAGCAGCAGTAGTAGTAGTAGTAGTAGTAGTAGTAGTAGTAGTAGTAGTAGTAGTAGTAGTAGTAGCAGCAGCAGCAGCAGCAGCAGTAGTAGTAGTAGTAGTAGTAGTAGTAGTAGTAGCAGTAGCAGCAGCAGCAGCAGCAGTAGTAGTAGTAGTAGTAGTAGTAGTAGTAGTAGTAGCAGTAGCAGCAGTAGCAGCAGCAGCAGCAGCAGTAGTAGTAGTAGTAGTAGTAGTAGTAGTAGTAGTAATAGAAAAAGAAGATGAAGAAAATGAAGAAGAAGAAGAAGAAGAAGAAGAAGAAGTAGAAGAAATAGTAGAAAAAAAGAAGAAGAAGTAGTTGTAATAGTAATGGTGGTAGTAGTAGTAGCAGTAGTAGTAGTAGTGGAAGTAGGGGTAGTAGGTAGTAGTACTAGGAGGAGGAGGAAGAGTCCGAGTCGAAGAAGGAGGAAATAAATGAGAACCACAACAACAACACTCCATCAACCAGCAAGCACTAACATTACTACTGCAACAACTAAAACTACAACACCAGGACAACAAACACATATCACGAACATAAACAACCACACACATCCTCACTCCTCTTCCTTTAATCCAGTTCCCAGCCTCATGAATCTCGACTCCCGCCTCCCCATGTAATGCTGTTATGGTCCCTCTCACCCTGACTCCGCAGCCCCCGACACGCTCCAATCACACTCCCCTGCTGACTGATCGAGCTGGGAAATGACTGATCACCTTCCAGACTGATTAAGCGATTTACGACCTGATACAAGAGGGACGATTCTCACCTAACAATTATTAGCAACCTTGGCCTTCACACGAGTTCATGTTATAATGGCAAGACAGATTTTATAGCAGAGTAAAGTAAAGCAAAGTAAAGTAAAGCAACGTAAAGTAAAGCAAAATAAAGTAAAACAGAAAGCAGAATAATGCAAAGTAAAGTACAGTAAAGCAAAGTAAAACGTGTCAAAGCAACGTAACTTAAAGTAATGTAGAGCAGAGTACAGCAAAGCAAAGTAAGGAAAAGTAAAGCAAAGCAAAGTGAAACAAAGCAAAGTAAGGCAAAGTAAAGCAAAGCAGCGAAAAATAAAGTAAAACAAAGTAAAATAAACCGAATCAAAGTAAAGCAAAGTAAAGTAAGTTAAAATAAAACAAAGCAAAGTGAAACAAAGCAAAGTAAGGCAAAGTAAAGTAAAGCAGCGAAAATTAAATAAAACAAAGTAAAATAAACCGAATCAAAGTAAAGCAAAGTAAAGTAAGTTAAAATAAAGCAAAGTAAAGTAAAGTAAAGCAAAGCAAAGTAAAGCAAAGCAAGGCAAAGCAAAGTAAAATAAAGCAAGTAAAGTAAAGTAAAGGAGGCAGCTCAAAAGTAAAGAACAAGAAGGCTTGCTGGCGCTGCTCCGTTAATGAGTTAGCCGAAAGGGATCGAAATCGCATAGAGTGATGTCTTGATACTTCCCTCTTGTAAGCGTTTAAGTCGTAGGAAGGAGGAAATACAGACAAAGGAAATCCGTATCAAACCCAGTAAAAAACATAAATCTGAATAATTCTTGACACCAGAGTAGATTGAAGGCCGTAAAGTGTCTCAGGGTAACACCAACCACACACACGCTGCACTGTATCCTTACTAACATTCTTGAGTATTGTGAATCTCGTAAAGTGGTGAGGTGCAAGGTTAGCATATCATATTGCCATTTAAATATTGTATTGAGTTGGTCGAGACGCGTAACCCAGACAACAGAACAGATACTAGAAAGACCCCGACCTAGTTTGAGAAGAAGTAAAAGATAAAATGTATTGTGTTTGTCGTCTACGGCTTGTACTTTACTGAACGCGCATAGGATAAAATAACAATGACTTTCCTAGTACGAGTAAAGCAGCAGCCACGTCCAAGAAAAGCTGACCATATAACTACAACCATTAACAAAGAAATAATGGGATTCCTAACGCCATGACGCTACAAAAGAGGGCGCTGAGGAGAGGGGAGGGAAGGAAGCTGAGGACAAGCGAAGGGCGGAGGGTAAGCGGGGTTCAGGGAGGGAAAATAGCGTACCCACTTCAATACACTAAATGGAACACCGAAGTAAGGTAGGGAGTCGTAGCCTAATGTAGCGTCTGATGTTGTGTCGTCTGCTGTAGCGTCTAATGTTAAGGTAGTCTTTGGTTCGCATTTTTAAAAGCATCGGGTTCCCATTACGACTATTTCCCAAGGCCACAGAGAAAACTGACCGGGTTTTCATTGCTTATTTTCCCGTTCAAGGTGCAGAGGTCGTGTAAAACTATCACTACGATCACAAAACACTCCAAGTAAATACCAGCAACTTCTACGAGAGGCTTTTCCAACAGACGAACTGAGGCGCCGATACGTGTGAGAATACTGTTTTTTCTCTACTGTAGCGTCTGATGTAGTTTTTTTTATTATTTTACAATAAAGGAGACAGCTCAAGGGCACAAAAAAAGGAAACACTAATTAAAAAAAGCCCGCTACTCGCTGCTCCTAAAAAAAAAAAAAAATCAAAAGAGGTGGCCGAAATAGAGGTTAATTTCGGGAGGAGGGGAGTCGGTTGTCGTCTCTTATTTACAACTGTGAAAGAGAACTCCCACACACACGAGGAAGTTGATTTGGACGGCGAAAAACAGGAGGCCGGCAGCGTGGAGCGATGTGCCATGTCTCCTCTGTAATAACAATGATAAAGACGCAATGTAATCAATCCCAAGGCTTCGTCTTCCAAACAAGCAAGGTACATAGTTAAGGGAAGGATGTCAGTGGAACATAAGGGCAGCAGAGGGCCTTTGTCTCCTTTGTACATCCATGATAGAGCACCAATGTCTTCCAAACAAGCAAGGTACATAGTTAAGGAGGAGAGGGAAGAACGGCGGTGGAACATAAGGGCGGCAGTGGGCTTTCGTCTCCATTGTACAACTATGATAGAGCACCAATGTAATCCAAGAACCGCGTCCCACAAACACAAGGACCAGTAGCTAAGGAGGATGGCGGTAAAGGGGCGGAAGAGCGGTGACAGTGTCTTTTCATCTCTTCTATAGAACCATGATAGATAACCAGTAAATATAATCCACGAGTCTTCCCACAAACAAGGTAGCTGAGAAGGACGGCGGGGGAGGAGGAGCGCGAGGGCGGCTGCGGCGGGTGGGTCTTCATCTTATCTTACGACTATGAAGGATAACCAATAGAATCCCACGTCCACGTCCCACACAAACAAGGTGTTGGAGAGGCACAGCGGGGTAGTAGGAGCGTGGGTGTGGGTGTCTCGTCTCCTCCGTACAACTAGGAAGGATGACCAATGTAATCCTCAAGCCTCGTCCCATAAACACAAGGTAGAATAGAAGGACGGCGAGGTAGAAGGTTGAGGGAGGTAGCGGGTCTTCATGTCCTCTGTAAAACTAAGAGAGATAAACAAAAGAATCCCACAGTAAGAGAGCAGTAACAGATCCTCGTCTCTATACTACTGTGATGAGAGGATCAATATAATCCTCATGATAGAATAGAAGGACGGCGAGGTAGAAGGTTGAGGGAGGCAGCTGGCCTTCATATCCTCTGCAAAACTGAGATAACTAATAGCATCCCATAGTAAGAGAGGAGTAGTAGGTCCTCGTCTCAATACTACTGTGATAAGAGAACCAATACCATTCCCCATAGCCACGTCCCACACAAGCAAGGTACAGTAGCTAAGGCGGGCGGCGGGGTAGTATTAGCGTGGGGTGTGTGGGTGTCTGTCTCCTCCGTACCACCGTGACGAATGAGCGCCCCGCCAGGCTCCGCGTAGGAGACACCACTCAATTAAGTCTCCCTTTAATACTTTTGTGGTGCGTCTTTACACGTCCCCAGCGGCGAGCAGTGAAAAATGGCGGTGATTACGTCCCAGTGAGCAGGAGAGAGAGAGAGAGAGAGAGAGAGAGAGAGAGAGAGAGAGAGAGAGAGAGAGAGAGAGAGAGAGAGAGAGAGAGAGAGAATACTAATGGTGGTAGTGGTATGGGTGGCAGTCATGTTGTTGGTAGTAGTAGTAGTAGTAGTCAGAATCATTCGTCAGTAATCACAAAAACAAACATAAGAACGACCCCAAAAAAATGCTCATCAAGCTCCTGGAAATAAAAAACGTGACTGCGATGGAGGGGGATCACACCGCCTTAAAAATTGAAAATACTTACAACGCGCGGGATGAGATGCGATGATCTGAAGAAAAATGAAAATGCAAAAAACTCCACTGATGATTCTCAATACAACGCTGGATATGAAGTAATGATCGCAAATGGAGAAAGATAGCATTGATCTTAAAAGTGACGCTATTTACGACGAGGGGAAGATACAACGTGATAAACCAAGGAGAGAAAGGAAAAGAAAACTACAGTGATGAAAGAATGGGCTCAATACACTGCTGGAACCGAACGAATAGAGATAACGTTGATCTTAAAAGTGACAATATTTACGATGGGGGGGATGAAATGTGATGATCGGAGGAGAGAGTGATGGTTCCCGGGGACAGTTTACTCACCAGCTGCAGAAGAGAGGTTAGGGGTGGGGGGTCCTGCTGTATTCCAAGTCACGTACCTGGAAGAAGAAGAAGAAGAGGAGATTAGTTGCCGAAGAAGAGGAGGAGGATGAAGAGAAGAAGATAAAAAAAAGCAAGATGAGATTAGCTGCCGAGAAAAAGAACAAGAAGAAGAAAAGATAATGATGAAGAGCGGATTAGTTGCCGAAGAAGAAGAGGAGGAGAAAAAGAAAAGAAGAAGAAGCAGAAGAGGAGATTAGTTGCCGAAGAAGAAGAGGAGGAGGAAGAGAGGAAGAAAAAAAAAGAATAGGAGCAAGATGAAATTAGCTGCCGAGAAAAAGAACAAGAAGAAGAAAAGATAATGATGAAGAGGGGATTAGTTCCCGAAGAAGAAGAGGAGGAAGATAAGAAGAAGAAAAAATAGAACAAAAACAAGAAGAGATTAGTCGCCGAGAAAGAGAACAAGAAGAAAAGAAGATATTGATGAAGAGGGGATTAGTTGCCGAAGAAGAAGAAGAAGAAAACGAAGAAGAAGAAGAAGAAGAAGAAGAAGAGGGGAGGCGGTGGCAGAGTAGTCAGCGTGCGGACGTGGTGTGCCCGTGGACCAGGGTTCGAGTCCCACCGATACACGTTCACAATTTTTAACCATTTGCGACTGTCTGAAGATTACCCACGTGATGCCCAGACCTTCAATCAACCCTGACTTCAGCGACTTCGTTCAAGAGTCCACAACAAACATTACGCCTAAGTTTCGTTATGGTGAACAATTCTATTTTGCCGTCTGAATCACCGCGTTCTATACAGGCCAATCGTCATCAATAATTCCCCGCCTAAAAGTAATGAGCAGGTTCGAGTTTTCATTATTTTAGGGGAGTGAGGCAGATTGTGGAGTCCACCTCCCTGTTTAATGTCTGCCCATAACAAACATTACGCGCCACTTTCGTCATGGAGAACAATACTATTTGATCGTCTGACTCACCACGTTCTAAACCAGTCAATCGTCACCAATAATTCCCCGCCTATAAGTTAATCTCCCTGTTCTCCCTACGTCCACAACAAACATTACACGTCACTTTCGTCACGGTGAACAAATCTATTTGATCGTTTGAGTCCCCGCGTTCTATACCAGCCAATCGTCATCAATAACTCCCCGCCTATAAGTAATGCACAGGTTCGAGTTTTCATTATTTTAGGGGAGTGAAACAGATTGTAAAGTCCATCTCCAATAACAAACATTACGCTTCAGTTTCGTCCTGGTGAACAATAGTATTTTGTCTGAGTCACCACGTTCTATACCAGCCAATCGTCATCAACAATTCCCCGCCTATAAGTAATGCACAGGCTTGAGCTTTCATTATTTTTGGCCGATAGCTCCAAACCGCCACCTGCCCGGCCGTCCCTCACCCGGCGCCCGTGCCTCTCCTGTCATCGTCCACCACAGGGCCGCACATAAAACACTGAGTCTCATACAGTATACGACAAAAATTGAAATGCCGGGGAAGGTTGCCACAAATACCGCTTTTCCATAAGCCGTATGTCATGCACAACGCCTGAATTTTTGAAGCCCGGAGTTACGTACAATATTACAAAACACCGAAATATGGAGGAAATATTTAGTTTGAAATCACAGAACGGTCAACAAAACAACAATAATAAGTACTTTTCTGTCTCTCTTCTGAGGTAGGACCATATTCTCAAACATTTCGGGGCTCACACACCCACATTTGATAAAGCTTTCATGGAGGTTGAGTTAGTGTTACCAAGGGTAGTGTTATGAGCCTTGTGATAGTTTGACAAGGTTTCCGCTCCATGAACGTGAAAAGGACTCATGGGAACCCGACCAACCTCCTTTGTGGCCTTTGGAAATACTGAATATGGCTTTCGTAGGGGTTGTAGGTATTTCCAAGGGTAGTGCTAAGAGCCTAGTGACAGTCTGATAAGGCTTCTGCACCATGGACGTGAAAAGGACTCATGAGAACCCAACTAATATTCATTATGGCCTTTGGAAATACTTAATAAGGCTTTCGCTGGGGTTGTAGGTATTTCCAAGGGTAG
>NC_066552.1:14539517-14543476 GCF_024679095.1 Eriocheir sinensis
TCTGCCTAGCTATCTGTCTATCTTTGTATCTATCCATCAATCTATCTATCTATTTATCTAGTTATGTAATATCCCTATATTAACTGAAATGATCAATTAAGATAAACAAAACAAAGAACAACATCGCCCTCAATAAAATTACACAACCGAATTAGCTATCTACCTATCTATTCACACACCTATCTATCTATGAACTATCTAACTCTATCTATCAATATTAACTAAAGATGTGAAGTAATAATATACTAACACAAAGAACATCCTCCTCCTCAACAAAACTGTATAACCTGTTGAGTAGTTAAGTGAATGTGGTGCCAAATTAACAATCTATCTCTCTATCTATTTATCTGTCGACCTATCTCTGTATTATACGAGCATACAAAAGAGTATAAACAAAACAATGCCTAGTATCACCGCAATAGAATGATACAACTCTCATTTAACAGTTAACTAAAAAGGGCCCAAATTCCTCATACATAGGTCTATCTTTCTTTCCATCTATCTATCCATCTATCTACCTATCTCTATATTTACTGTACACATAAGATAGTAATTGGGAAAACAATGAGCCTCTTCCTCCTCAAGAGAATGGTCGTTTAGGAGTTAACAGAATGTGGGCCGGAATTTCACTGGTCTCTCACGGCGTTACGAGGAGCTGATTAGCGGCAGCCTCGCCACACGGCCCCCAACAAGGCTGAGTGTGCCGCCGTTGCCCCCGTCGCGGTCGCATTACGAGTGTCTGGAGCGCTCAGTGTCAAGGGAAGGGCTGGATAATCCTATTTATGCCCCACAATGAAGCGCTTTAGCGTCCACACCCCGCCAAACAGCTGTTGCGGCGCAGACATTCGCTGTAAGCCAAAGTGTCGTAAATATGAGAGCAAGGCGGCGGCACGAGGCTCCGGGGCGCCTTAGCCGAGCATGCATTACGCCGCACATCATTAGCTTGCGAGGGTCGGCGGCGACGAGGCTGGCCAGGAGTACGAAGGGACGGCGGCGGAGGGCCATCAAGCCACCGACACGAGCCACGTCGCCATTGTGGAAGAATGAGGAAGATTGCAACAGATACGCACGTACACACACACACACACACACACACACACACACACACACACACACACACACACAGTGTGAGTGGTCTCAGTCCTACCCAAAGATCGATACTACGAGCTCTGTGCTCTTCCGTAGGGGAACGGCTGGCTGTCTCGAGAGAGACCCGCAGCAGACCAGGAGGTGAATTACACACACACACACACACACACACACACACACACACACACACACACACACACACACACACACACACACACACACACAAATAAACAAACAAATATACAAACAATCTTCCTTCAACAATGATCTTTCACTTGTTATTTTTTTTCCTTTTCCACGGTTACACACACACACACACACACACACACACACACACCCACACCCACCCACACACACACATACATACATAAACAAACAGACAAATTTACAAACAATCTTCCTTCAACAATTATCTTTCACTTGTTATATATATATATATATATATATATATATATATATATATATATATATATATATATATATATATATATATATATATATATATATATATATATATATATATTTTTTTTTTCCTTTTCCAAGGTTACACACACACACACACACACACACACACACACACACACACACACACACACACACACACACACACACACACACACACACACACACACACACACACACACACACACACGTCGTTTCTTATCCGAGCTTATCTCAATTACCAGTTAACACTATTATCCTTCTCTATGTTTTCTTCTTTATTTTATCTCGTCTGTCCTTCTCTTTCCTTCCTATCTTTCCCTAAACGCTTATTCTCTATCTAGTTTCCTTATCCAAGCGCTACTTTCTATTGTCACCTTATCACCTTTATCTACGTCTCACTTCCTCTTTTCATAGTGTCTCTCCTTTCCTTCAATTAAAACCATTATTCTCTGTCTAGTTACAATATACCACTTACTCAAACAGTCGGGGCCGGGGCCGTAGACATTTCAATACAGAGCAAGTAACGTAAATTTCACACCAAACACTAACACAACCAACGCTCCGGCATAATGGATACGTGAGCATGTTTTAAAGTCCAATACACTGCCCAGCTCCGTTACCATTTTCTGCTCCTCTGCATCACCAGGCCGAATTAATGCCTGGCCGCGTGTACGGAGGCGGCGCTCAGCTGTGGCGAGAGGGAGCAATTACCGTATTGCAAGGAGAGCACGTGCGAGCTACAGAGATTCACGACCCTTCTCCTGCTGGTAAGACTTTTTTATTTAGATCCGGGGCCGTATTCTCAGACAGATCGAGGCCCTAGCACACATATTTGACAAGGCTTTCGTAGGGGTTTGGGGCATTTCCAGAGGTACTTTTATGACCCTAGTGGTAATTTGACCCTTCTTCTGTACTCTGAACTTAAGAAAAGGCTCATGAGAACCCGATTAATCTCCTTTTTGGCCTTTGAAAATAGTCGATGTGAGAGGCAGGAGCGTCTGAGAATACCGACCCAGAGGAAGCAGACAGGAGCAAAATAAAGACACAAGAGGAAAGCGTCGAGGGCAAAATAAAGACACGAGGAAAGCGTCGAGGGCAAAATAAAGACACAAGAGGAAAGCGTCGAGGGCAAAATAAAGACACAAGAGGAAAGCGTCGAGGGCAAAATAAAGACACAAGAGGAAAGCGTCGAGGGCAAAATAAAGACACAAGAGGAAAGCGTCGAGGGCAAAATAAAGACACAAGAGGAAAGCGTCGAGGGCAAAATAAAGACACAAGAGGAAAGCGTCGAGGGCAAAATAAAGACACAAGAGGAAAGCGTCGAGGACAAAATAAAGACACAAGAGGAAAGCGTCGAGGGCAAAATAAAGACACAAGAGGAAAGCATCGAGGACAAAATAAAGACACAAGAGGAAAGCGTCGAGGGCAAAATAAAGACACAAGAGGAAAGCGTCAAGGGCAAAATAAAGACACAAGAGGAAAGCGTCAAGGACAAAATAAAGTCACAAGAGGAAAGCGTCAAGGGCAAAATAAAGACACAAGAGGAAAGCGTCAAGGACAAAATAAAGTCACAAGAGGAAAGCGTCAAGGACAAAATAAAGTCACAAGAGGAAAGCGTCAAGGACAAAATAAAGTCACAAGAGGAAAGCGTCAAGGGCAAAATAAAGACACAAGAGGAAAGCGTCGAGGACAAAATAAAGACACAAGAGGAAAGCGTCGAGGGCAAAATAAAGACACAAGAGGAAAGCGTCAAGGACAAAATAAAGTCACAAGAGGAAAGCGGTCAAGGACAAAATAAAGTCACAAGAGGAAAGCGTCAAGGGCTACATAAAGACATAAGAGGAAAGCGTCAAGGGCCACATAAAGACATAAGAGGAAAGCGTCAAGGGCAAAATAAAGACACAAGAGGAAAGCGTCAAGGGCAAAATAAAGACAACAAAGAAAAAAAAGCCTCTAAAACTACTGCTAGGGAAAGGAAAAATGCTAAGGCCATATTCTTAAAACAACGGCGCCCAAGCACATACATTTGACAAGGCTTTCGAAGGGGTTGTGGGCATTGCCAGGAGTATCTTTGTGAGACTGGTGGTAGTTTGACAAAGCCTCTGTACCATGAACGTATAAAGCTCTCAAGAGAACGCGTGTGACCTCTTTTACGACCTTTAGAAATGACTGATGTGAGAGTCGAAAGCGTCTTAGACATGGTTCGAGAGGTGTCTTGATACCCCGCTAATAAAATAGTTCAAGTCAAAGGAAGGCGGAAATATAAACGTGGGAAGAATGGCTGGTGAGGCCCGCGGACAACCTTCTAATTTAAAGGTTCCTGTAAGCTAGACGTGAAACTGACTGATACAGAGTACGGTTTATACTGGTCCAATTCTCCCGCTTAAGAATCTATAACATCAACATCTTAAGGGGCTATTACACTG
>NC_066552.1:14597117-14647117 GCF_024679095.1 Eriocheir sinensis
TTGTATAATTCCCTGTCAGCTGACATAACTTAAGATTACGCTCTTTTAAAGAAAGCTCTCCTTACGGGCTTCAGTAAAACGGCGGATAACTACCGCCAAGACTTCCGTCACGCCAGGATTAGAGGATTAGAGCTCCATCCACCTGACTCGGTTGGCCAGGCGTGGTTGGAAGCCTCTGACGTCCCCTGCACTTATGAAGAGCTCAGGGAGTTTATGCTCCTGGACCAGTTACTAACTAATCTTCCCACAGATTTGAGGATCTTCATCAAGGAGCGCCGGCCGAAAGATCTTCCCTACGCAGTGAGGCTTGCTGATGACTGGTCGTCTGCCCGCCATACCTACCCAAAAGCTTTCTCTCCCTCTTCCCGAAGACTTTCTAAATATGTTTCGCCAGCGAAACCATCAGTCCTCTCGAGGCAACTCCTCCAAGACTTCTGCCCAGGCCGGCTCCGCAACCGTGAAGTGTTACCAATGCGGGGAGGAAGGCCATATCCGCCCACGATGCCTGAAGAATCCCCGCATCTTCAAAGATGGCGAGTCTGCTATACCATCACATAAGGTAGGCTTTTGCCTTGGTGATAAGAGTGTCCCGAACTTTTCCGTTTCGGGCACCATTAATAATTAACGGATTTTGGAACTCTAACATCATCCGGGATACAGGGTGCTTTTGTGTGATCGTCTCTGAAGACGTTCTACCGGATACAGATGTCTCGAGTACTCCGAAGGCCTCCCTAGCACACTACTTGGGACGAGTAGATCAGTTTCCTGTGGTAAAGTGCTACTTGCGATGTCCCTACTACACCGGTTGGACTGAGGTGGTACGAGCTCCTATTAAGTTTGCTGGGGCCCTCATAGGAAACGTCCTTGTGGTAAGGGATCCCCATGACCCTGATTCTTCGGAAACACTATCTGATGATACCAGTGCGTCCTTCTCTTCAAAGTTGCAACAAGGGACTCCTACCTTTAGTGTTCCGACGCCCCCTGCCCCCGATCAGGTACACGCCGTTACTACTCGTGCTGGTAGGTTGAAGAGGCTTCATCCGCTCGTCCTGCCGGAACTTCAACCTCTCTCAGTTACCCCTCAGGAGTTCGCGCAGCTTCAAGCCTCATGTGCCTCCTTAGCAGCAATACGGCAGAAAGCCTCATCTGGACACGTCGACAAAGCACGGAACGGGTCATCCTTCCAGTACCTGTATCTCAACGGGCTTCTCTACAGGCAGTGCCTCACCTCCCAGCGTTCCAACAAGGTAGGCCAACAGTGTCTAGTTGTGCCAAGCGATTGCCGTCAGGTCATCCTCTCCGTGGCCCATGAAAGTCCCTTGGCCGGACATTTCTCTCACCGTAAGACGGAGATGAAGATTTTTGAACATTTCTTTTGGCCAGGCATGGGAGCCGACATCCGTGCCTACTGCCGTTCTTGTGACAAGTGCCAACGGATGTCTGCAAAAGGTCGGGTGCGTCCTGTCCCCCTCCAACCCTTGCCTGTCATCACCGAACCCTTTTCCCGAGTCGCCATCGACCTCGTTGGACCCCTATCTCCACCATCTTCCGAGGGCCATAGACACATCCTTACCTTGATCGACTTCGCAACCGGATTTCCAGAGGCCCTGCCACTCAAGGACATCGACTCCGTGTCAGTTGCCGAAGCTTTACTGGTAATATTTGCCCGTGTTGGAATTCCTAGGGAAATTCTTTCTGATCGAGGGACCCAGTTCACTTCTAGTCTATTGTCGGAACTACATAGGTTGCTTGGTGTTAAGCCCATTTTTACCACTCCTTTCCACCCCAGCGGGAATGGGCGCATCGAAAGACTTCATGGTCCCCTTAAGGCAGCTCTCCGGAAACTCTGTGCCGACAAGCCAAGGGAATGGCACCGCTACCTCATTCCTACTTTGTTTGCCCTTAGGGAAATCCCCAGTGACAGGACCGGCTTCTCCCCCTTCGAACTGTTGTATGGACGCTCCGTTCGAGGACCTCTCACAGTGCTGAAGGACTTGTGGGAAGATCAGGACATCCAGGGAGAAGAACGGACCAGCTTCCAATACGTTCTGGAACTTCGAGACAAGCTGTCGGAGTGTGCCCAGCTTGCTGCCCAAACAGCCGAAGTGAGTACTGCCCGCTACAAGTCTTACTTTGATATCAAATCTCAAGACAGGCAGTTTAAACCTGGTGATGAAGTTTTAGTACTTCTCCCCAGCCACACCAGCAAGTTACTTGTCGCGTGGAGCGGCCCATACAAGGTCCTTGAGAGGCGGGGTAACGTGGATTACCTTATAGAGGAGCCTCGAGGACCTAAACTTTACCATGCTAACCTGCTGAAGAAGTACCATCGCAGGGCAGTTGTCAACAGGCTGCACGTTCTCGACGAGACTCCAACTCTTGAGACGGAAGAACCTCCTGTCAGCACCGTTCCCGTAGTGGAGGAGCAATCACCTGACGCCAGCTCCACCGAACTTCCCATCACTACCGATGAGTGGCAAGATTCTCCATCCCCGGGTATGCCGGAGATCAACCCTTCATTACACTGGGAACTACGAGCCGACATCGAGGAACTGCTTATGGACTACCGGGATGTATTCTCCGCTACGCCTGGCTGTACTTCAACAATTCAGCACGACATCGTCCTCACTACCACGGACAGAATCCAAGCTAAGTTGTACCCGGTTCCCGTCCATCTTAAGCCTTACTTTGATGAGGAAGTTGACCGCCTTTTCGAGCAAGGCATAATTAGGTTGTCATCTTCACCCCACTGCAGTCCTGTTGTTATGGTTCGTAAATCTGATGGTTCCTACAGGATGGCCATTGATTATCGGAAGTTAAACTCTGTTACAGTCTTCCATGCTGAGCCCTCCTGTAATATGGACGAAGACATCCACAAGTTCGCTGGTGCTAACTACTTCTCAGAGATTGACCTGTGTAAAGCTTATTACCAGATCCCGTTAACTGACAGAGCCAAGTCCCTAACTGCTTTCCCCACTCATCGAGGTCTCATGGAATTCTGCCGCCTGCCCTTCGGACTCGTCACAGCATGTGCGACCTACATCCGTCTGATGCGTCTGGTCCTCGCTGGGTTACCTAACATCTCTTTTTACTTTGATAACATCTTTATCTACTCATCAGATTGGCCCCAACATGTCTCCGCCCTCAGAGCTACTCTTGAGAGGTTGCGCTCTCATCAACTTACGGCCAGGCCTTCCAAGTGCCGCTTCGGGGATCACTCTATCCAGTACCTCGGTTTCGTTCTGGACGGAGGACAGCTAAGACCCCAAAACAGCAAGATAGAAGCTCTCTGCCGGATGACTCCCCCTTTGTCCAAGAAGGTCCTCCGCAGCTTTTTGGGTATGGTTGCCTTTTATAGGATCTTCATCCCTCAGGCATCCAACTATACCGGGCCACTTTCTGACCTGCTGAAGAAAGGAGTCCGCGAACCCCTCGCCTGGGAAGAGACGTCGCTGAACTGTTTTGATCATCTGAAGCAAGTCTTGTCTGCCGAATCAGTGCTGCAGGTCCCAGATTGCCGCTCCTCCTTCATCCTCAGGAGTGACGCTTCAAACCATAGGTTGGGAGCTGTCCTTCTCCAGTACCATCGGAGTCAGCCTCATCCTGTTGCCTATGCAAGTAGGAAGCTCCTGGACCGGGAAAAGCGGTATTCTACTATAGAGCGTGAGTGTCTTGCTGTCGTTTTTGGGGTCCTCCGTTTCGACTACTACCTCAGAGGAAGGGAGTTCATTTTGGAAGTAGATCACAAGCCCCTATTGTATTTGGAGACCTTCAAAGGGAAAAATGACAGAGTGTTGAGATGGGCCCTGAGTCTACAGGCCTACAGGTTCAGGGTCGTCCATATTGCCGGGAAGGACAATGTCGGGGCAGATTTATTGAGTAGACTTCCTGCGTAAGTCACTCCTCCTGTTTCCTCGTCAGTCTCCTCCCTGTTTTAGTTTACTGGCTTATGTTCTTTTTTTTCTTTCCACTTGGCAGTTGTTTGTGGAATCTACCTGGATTAGATTCTTGTATGGGGGCCTGTGTGAGGGCAACTACCAACTTAGCGGCCGGCTGACCGGGGCAATCCTGCCACCCGCCCTCATCTTGCCGTTCGAAGCTGTTCAACTACCGAGGCGCAGCGAACCACCTGCTTCACTCCCGCTGCTCGTTCGCCTGACGCCGATCGACGCCTCGGTCAACTGAACCACCGAGGCTTCTCAACCCGCTATAGGAGGCGACTTGGTTGCCGCCCGCGCCTTCCTCGTCAGACAGCGGCCGAGCCTCGCCCTGAACACTTGATTCTGCTATAGCTCCAGCCCTGCTCTCACTCGGGCTAACTCAGATACCGTGGGCTCGTTCTGGGTGCCTTACCTCTCCCCTCTCCACGCTCTGAACTCCCGTGACTGCCGTGAGCCTGACGCCCCTGCGCCTCCCTCGTCTACCACGTCTACACCACTTCAAGGACGAAGCTGTGCTGCCTCGCCATTGCCACTTAAAGGACGAGACGCCCCGAAGAGGAAGAAGCCGTGCAACAGGTCATTGCTGAGTCCGGCGTGCTGAAGCCTTCGTGTTGGAGACTTCAGATTGTGAGGCCTGTTTTGGGGTTTTCTTACTTTACTTAAAGTAAACTGGTGTCTAACCATTTATCTTGTTTGTTATCCCTTCCGATTACAGCACCCAACTCTGGAACCTTGAGAAACGGGAATGACCCTAATAATGCAGCTATTTCTCGTAGCTTTTGCACACCATAACAGTTTTGTATAGAAATAAAAGCGAGTAAAAGTCAGCACATAATGGAGCCAGCGTGAAACGGGTTATTATTGCGACGCCGTCCATCCATCACCCGCTATGGCCTTAACGACGCCGCCACCCCGCCACCGCTTTGTCTCGCTGGCCTGGGGCGGTACTCTCAGACGCCTCCTCCTCTCGCATCAACTATTTCCAAAGACCGAAAAGGAGAACCGTCAGGTTCTCATGAGTGTTTTCTTTGGTTCATGGTACAGAGGAAGGGTCAAACTACCACCGGGGTTATATAACTACCCCCGGAAATGTTCAGAACTAATACAAAAGCCTTGTCAAATATGTGAGGTTGGGCGCCGTGAAATTTAAGAACATGACACCTAGCCCTCACCACCGCCACCCTTAGTCAGGCACCACCACCTCCACCCTCACCACCTTCGCCACCACCACCCCCACCCTCACCACCTTCGCCACCACCACCCCCACTACAGCCTCCATCATCCCCTATCCTCACCACCTACCATCACCTGCATCACCACGCCCTTCACCTCCACAAAGACTAACCACCTACCCTCACCACCACTACGACTTTCCTTCAGCACCAACACCAACACCACCACCGCCAATAAAACCTCAGTCACCACCTCCCACACCAGCAGTACGCCTTTAACCTCCACCACCTTTACCAAGAAACAAACTTTGACCATAGTAGAAAATAGCTTGCTTTGGGTACTAACTAAGGCGCTATGTTGGACTTGGGAAATGGTCGCTAAATAGGCAAGTCACTCATTAACCTCACCAGCACCTTTTCATGTTGAAAAAAGCTATTGTAGTGCCCAGACATTTATATTCTCCATCAAGTGAGGCAGCTCAAGGGCAAAAAACAAACACAATAACAAAAAGGGCCCCGCTAGACGCTGCTCCAACCAAAGAAAGCAGAACGAGAAGAAGAATGAGAGGTCAATTTCGGGTGGAGAAGTGTCTTGATGCTCTCCTCTTGAAAGCGTTTAAGTCGTAGGCAGGCGGAGTTACATTACATTCAGCATCATAGGAGTGGCATCATCATAGGCGTGACTGCAGCTTTACCAGACCCCCATCACCTGACCTGACCGCCCTGTACTGTCGATCTTCTGAATGCTTAACGTGACTGGCCGTCACCGCCAATATTTCAGGCGAGTCGGAGTAAAAAGCGTGGAACATCTGATACTGACGAGTGGTGTGATGTAACGGTGTACCGGGGGGCGTTTAAAGGCGTTGATTAAGACTCGGCTTCCTTTAAGGCGAATATATTCTTAAGCCTATATGTACAGGAGCGTCTGAGCGAGAGAGACTGCAGGTGTGTGTCAGTCGGACTCTCGTGAAGGAGTGACGAGTTATAGATTGGAAAATAATGAAGTTACAAATGGTCACGTATGTCAAGGTGACCTCTAAGCTTGATGAAATGCTTTGTATACAAACTGAGACGGTAAACATTGACGGACGACACTCCTATAAGGTGGTGTGATCTATCTGTCGTGGGTTTTTTCCATTGACAATTGTATGCCTAATTCGTGATGATATTAAATAATAATAATAATAATAATAATAATAATAATAATAATAATAATAATAATAATAATAATAATAATACATTGATATCCTACTATAACAGTGACTAATGTGTTACACGCGAGGCCTCCAGAGTGGTGTTGGGAGGTACCTTTCTGACTGGACGGTGTTTTGTTGTATTATTGGTTAGAGATGTGTGATAGTGATGATAGTGATAAATGTAATAATTATAATACGAATTTTACTACTACTATACTACTTGTTGTTGTTGTTGCTGTTGTTGTTTTTGTTGTTCCTCTTCTTGTTCTTTATTTTTTTTGTATTAATGTTTGTGATTTTCTATAAGTATTTAAAAGACTACTACTACTACTACTACTACTACTACTACTACTACTACTACTACTACTACTACTACTACTACTACTACTACCACTACTACTACTACTACTACTAATACTAATACTACCTCTACTACTACTACTACTACTACTACTACTACTGTTACTACTACTACTACTACTACCAGGGGGCGAGGGAAAAGAGGTGGTTTAGTTGGGGCTGTGTGAGGTATGGAATTATGGGATCGTATTGGATATGAAGTGTACTATAAATAATTATATATGTAGTGTTGATTGTCTGAATTGGAATGGAAGACTATTGTGATTGGGATCTCTCTCTCTCTCTCTCTCTCTCTCTCTCTCTCTCTCTCTCTCTCTCTCTCTCTCTCTCTCTCTCTCTCTCTCTCTCTCTCTATATCATACGCGCACTTTTATCTACTTCTATCTACTACTACTACTACTACTACTACTACTACTACTACTATTTCTACTATTATTACTACTACTACTACTGATTCCAAGATTTCACTTAATATATTTAAGTCATCTACGCAGTGTAGCAAAGTATGTTCAATCAAGTCTTTTACATTCGCTCGTTCGCTCTCGTTCCGCGTTGTTTCGTTCAGTTCTTAATGGTATTCTGTTTCCCTGCACCCAAGACGTTCTTTTCGCGCGCTTTCCTCACCAACATCTTGTACATCATTGCATTTCTCTTCACCGCCACCCGCTATCCTCTCCCATCCTCTTATTACACGAGTTCTGTTTCCTACGCCCAACGTTGCCAGACTGTCGTACTTGTCGTATTGTTTTGGCCGATTTCTGACCAAAAGCTAGCGCACCCACAAAGATCACGATATGCATTAATAATTGTTGTTAAAATCGGCATTTATTGATGCTCTCTTTTTTTTAGTATTTATGGGCCAGAAACCGGAAAATGCAATGTTATGCGTACGATAATCTGGTAACGCTGCCTACGCCTCTTGTGCCTCACGTGTCTCATGAATCATTGGTCCGTATTCTTAAACGTCTTGCCGCCTCAGTTCGTCTGTTTGAAAAGCCTCACGTAGAAGTTACCGGTATCTCCATGGACTGTTTTGTGATCCCAATGATAGTTTTACCCGACTTTTGTATCTTGAGCGGGAAAATCACCCAAGAAAAACCGGTTAATCTTCTCCTTGCCTCAGTTTGCCTGTTTGAAAAGACTCTCGTAGAAGTTTCTGGCATTTTCATGGATAGTTTTGTTTGCCCAGTGATAGTTTACCCGATTTCTGCACCTTGAACGGGAAGGGTAGGCGGTGGCTGAGTGGTTAGCGTGCGGGCCCCGCATTCACCGCGTGATGGACGACGCGGGTTTGAATCCGCCGTTACCACCTCGGATTTCTTTGTCACCGCCGAGTGCCTTAAGACTACCCACATGCTGTCCTGAAGACCACCCATCAACCCGGACTCTAGAGGAAACCTTCCAGTGAATCAAGAACGAGCTCCGGGGGGCAGCATGAGGCTAGAAAAGATGCCATGACGGGCTGGGGCCGACTACCCTCCAGGACCCTCAAGAAAGCCTATCGGCGCTATAGGTTGGCACGTAAAAAAAACTCACCCTTGAAAACCTGGTTAATTTTCTCCTTGGCTCAGTTGACCTGCTTTGAAAACCCTCTCGTAGAACTTATTGGTATTTTCATGGACTGTTTTGTTATCCCGGTGATAGTTTTACCCGGCTTCTACACCTTGAACGGGAAAACCCCCCATGGAAACCCGATTAATCTTTTCCGTGGCCTTGGGGAATAGTCGCGATGGCCAGAGGTCTTTTTTGTTCCCCCGTTTTTATGCCTTTGAGCTGCCTCCTGTCCCATAAAATAACCACTCTCCTCTTCTTCAGCGTATGTGTTTATTCTGATTGTGGGATTTATAAATACTTCGATTACATACAGCGTTCCGTCATTATATATCTCAATGCTACATATCAAATACTTCTACTCCACGTTAACCTGAATCCCTTATTTGCATTCTGATTACACTTGTCAACAAAATGAAACTTTTTTTTAATCATCAGAGTTGCAAACTGACTTTTCTGTGTTAATTTTTTATTTTGATTACGGATCTGAAGTCCGTTTTTCTCTATCAGGTCACATTTTAATGTTACTGATACCTGTTGTTTTAACATACAGGGTACATATAAGTATATAACTATATAAGGTTAATTGAATACAAGATATGACATTTACATGGCTTTTTATTGTACAAAATGAAAACTATTATATACAAAATAAAGTCAGAATGTACTCTAATGAATTACAACTTAAAATCTTTGAGATTTGGACTTTCTTTTGTGTTTTTTCTCAGGTTCATCCCTGTATAACATCCAGCAGTAGTCAGCTAACATCCCTGCATTCCAAAATCCTTGATATCGTTGGTCCATTGATGCAATATCTTGATGAAAGCGTTCCCCTTGCTCATCAGACACTACTCCAAGGTTCTCTGCAAAAAAGTCCAGGTGTGAATCAAGTAAATGGACTGTCGGTGACATCCGACAGCCCATTGCAGCATACTAGTTTAGATGTCATTTCACTCCATTTCTAAACTCTAGAGATCTCTTGTTGCCTACGAGGTTTTCAGTTTTTACAGAGCCATTTGAAGGATTCCCAAGCCTTAAGCTCTGTCTCATCCAGGGTTGTGAGGAAGTTGTTGTCCTTCAGGAGTTCTTTTATCTGCGGACCTACGAATAAGCCTTCCTTCAGTTTTCCCTCTGTAATTTTTGGAAACTTAACCTTCACATATTCGAAACCTCCTGAGCTTTTCCTAGCAAGTGCCTTCACGAATTGTTTCATGAGGCCAAGCTTCATGTGAAGAGGGGGAAGGAGAAAATTTTCTGGGTTTACAAGTGGCTTACTCTGGACGCTAAAAACTCCGGGCTCATACGATTTTCGCAGGGGCCACTCTGATTGCACATAGTGCTTGGCAGTTGCTCTTATTAATCCAATCCCTTCGTCCATTTGAACAAGCTGAGCAGATGATATGCGGTGCCCAACTCTTATCTTGATCTCCAAGAGAGTATCCAAAGTATATGGCTGGTAGATCTTCTTGATTTCAAATGTGATGACACGTTGCTGAGCTTTGGTGGTAAATGAACCGCAGACATAGCAAAATATATGAGGACTGTTCTTGCAATGCCTAGACATCCTGAATAGAGTTTGATGATGGTGATGATGATGATGGTGATGATGATGGGACACCTGTAACAAAAAGTAAAGTTTTTGAAGGTACAAAAAATGATCGATGAAATATTTTGTGAAAAATGCTTGACTCAACCATCTAAAATAATAATGGAAAACATAAAAATAGAGAATGCACACAATTGGTTATAAAATACCTTTCAGCATTTACCTGTAAAAGACGTTTACATGTAGCGATGCTGCTGATCTTAGTTATATGTCTCTCTTATCTCATCAGAAAAGCTGTGCCTGATAGAAGGAAACCGATTACATTTTGGAAATCAGCGGGCAAAACTATATATTAAACACCACATAATATCCCTGATGAAAATTGGCTGTTGACCAGTGTTATGGCATTTATAGATACTTTGATAATTTAAAGAGTTCCGTCATTATATATTTGAAGGCTACATATAAGGGAATTCTCCTCCACTCTGACATAATTCATTTTTGCATTTTGGTTTTGGCATTCATAGATACTTCGGTTATATATGGTTTCGGCATTATATATTTGAATGTCATATATATAAAACAGTTCTTCTCTTTAACCTGAATACATGTTTTTGCATTCTGATTATGGCATTTATAAAAACTATGATTATAAATGGTTTCGTCACCATATATTTATATATCATATATTTATATATCATATATATATATAAATTCATTCTTCATTTTAACCTGAATACTTTTTTTTCCTTTTTTTTATCTTCCGCTTGAGGCTGTGCGAGAGTGTAGAATCTCACCCTCCTATTTCTTCTCATTCATTTTCTTCTTCCTTTCCTTTCCTGTCTCCCTTTCCCTGTCTCCTCTCTTTATCCTTTCCTTTCTCCCTTCTTCTTTCGACTTCCTTTTCTTTTATCTATCTTTCTCCATTACTATCCTTATTTATTCTTATTTTATGTACTGAATCCTTAACATTAACCTGTATACTGTTTTTGCGTATAGTATCGGTA
Source organism: Eriocheir sinensis (assembly GCF_024679095.1). Classification (NCBI taxonomy): domain Eukaryota; kingdom Metazoa; phylum Arthropoda; class Malacostraca; order Decapoda; family Varunidae; genus Eriocheir; species Eriocheir sinensis. The sequence goes on from NC_066552.1 coordinate 14,607,891, forward strand.
AGAATAGATTATCATTGACATTACTGTTACGAGGAGTTTGAAAAGTGTAGAATTAAAAATGATGATAAAAAGGACAGCAGTATTTTTTTCTTCTTCAAATTGGATTGTTTCTTGTAATGTTTTCGTCTTCCTTTCTTCTTTCTTCTCTATTCCTTTCTTATTTTGTTTTGTTGTCTAGTATTTTTTATTCTTCTTTATTTTATTTGATTGTGCTTTCTTCCTCTCTTCTTTATTTTGTCGCTTTTATCTTCCTTATAATAGAAAGAGGAGAACAGTTATATATCTTCTTTTCCTTTTTCTTCTTTTTCTTCTTCTTCTTCTTCTTCTTCTTCTTCTTCTTCTTCTTCTTCTTCTTCTTCTTCTTCTTCGTTTAATTTCCTTCTTCTTCCTTTACTTTTTCTTCTTCTTTTTACTTCTTCCTCTACATTTTCCCTAGTTTAGTTTCCTCATTTTCCTAATACTTTACGTTAACAAACCGTCTCACACAACACCGCACACAACATCTCACACCGTTGAAATTGGGTAATGTTATCTGATCGCATCTCTTTCGGCCACTTGTTCGACGCCTCTGCTCAGCATTATGACATTTCCCTCCTGCATTATTCATCCCGTGTAAATGTTAAACAGCCAGGGTAACACTACACACGCGGGAATATGTTAAGTCTGGAGCATAACGTGTCAGGAGCAATATTCCCAGACACTCGTACACAACTTGCTGGCTACTGTCATAAGAACATAAGAACGTAGGAGTCTGCAAGAGGTCGGTAGGCCTATACAAGTCAGCTCCTTTGATCCTAAGCTCCCGTGTATCTATCCTCACTTAATATCGCTGTCCATGAATTTATCTAATCTATTTCTGAATGTGACAATTGTATTGGCACTCACCACGTGACTGCTAAGCCTATTCCACTCATCCACCACCCTGTTTGTAAACCAATTTTTGCCTAAACTGTCACTGAGGCTCGTGTTCTCTGACGCTTTCGGCTCCAACAACATATACTCCTCAAGGCCACAAAGGAGGTTAGTCGGGTTCTCGTGAGTGGTTTTGAGAGTCGTGGTGCAGAAGTCTTGTCAAACTATCGCTAGGCTCATAAAACTACTAATGGAAATGCTAACACACCCTCTACGAAAGCCAATTCATATGTAGCTCCCAAAGCAAATATTTCCAAGGGACACAAAGAAGGTTAGTTGGGTTCTCGTGAGTGGTTTTGAGAGTCGTGGTGCAGAAGCCTTGTCAAACTATCACCAGGCTCATATAACTACCCATGGAAACACTAACACAACCTCTACGAAAGCCAGGTCATATGTAGCTCCCAAAACAAATATTTCCGAAGGCCACAAAGGAGGTTAGTCGGGTTCTCGTGAGTGGTTTTGAGAGGCGTGGTGCAGAAACCTTGTCAAACTATCACGAGGCTCATAAAACTACCCACGGAAATACTAACACAGCTTCTACGAAAACAAAAGCAAAGTGTGTGTGTGTGTGTGTGTGTGTGTGTGTGTGTGTGTGTGTGTGTGTGTGTGTGTGTGTGTGTGTGTGTTCTTAGCGCTTGGCAAAACAAATATAACTTCCTTGGCAAAAAGATTAAAATACACACACACACACACACACACACACACACACACACACACACACACGAAAACTAGTACGAATACGATTTAAAAAGTCATGAAATAATTAGACTGAAATGATTTGCTGGTGTTGCCTGGGTAAAAGTAATACAGAGCTGGTTATGTGATTATATTGGAGGCGCCGAACGTTAATGCATTTCACGTGAACTTGAAAAATCGTTGAAATTGTCGTAATGGATGTCGGAGGCGATGAAAAATACGGACACCAAAAAGAGACAGTTGTTATTATCGTTGAATTTCTCGTAATGGATGTCGGAAGCGATGAAAAAACGGACATAAAAAAGAGACAGTTGTTATAATCGTTGAAATTGTCGTAATGGTTGTCGGAAGCGATGAAAAATACGGACACAAAAAAGAGATAGTTGTTATAATCGTTGAATTTCTCGTAATGGATGTCGGAAGCGATGAAAATACGGACACAAAAAAAAGATAGTTGTTATAATCGTTGAATTTCTCGTAATGGATGTCGGAAGCGATGAAAAAACGGACACAAAAAAGAGATAGTTGTTATAATCGTTGATATTTTTACAGCTAAGGATGCGGCTCAAGGGCAACAAAGAGTACAAAAAAAGCCCACTACTCGCCGCTCCCACAAAACTAAAAAGTAAAGAGTAGCCAAAAGAGAGGTCAAGTTCGGGTGGAGAAGTGTCTTGATACCCTCTCCTTGAAAGAGGTCAAGTCATAGGCACGAGGAAATACAGACGAAGGAAGACTGTTCCAGAGTTTACCAGTGAAGGGGATGAAAGAATGGAAATGCTGGTTAACTCTTGCATAAGGGGTTTGGGCAGTATAGGGATGAGCAAGAGTAGAAAGTCGTGCGCAGTGGGGCCGCGGGAGGGAAGGAGGCATGCACTTAGCAAGTTTAGAAGAGCAGCTAGCATGACAATATCGATTGAAGATAGAAAGAGAAGCAACATGGCGGCGGAATTTAAGAGGTAGAAGATCACAATCTTATTTCTGCATCCTGTCCTATCGCTCCTGTACATCCTCTGGACCCACCGAAGAGGCGATGCTTCTGGCATTTTGCTTCAGCTCGGTGGGACGACCTGAGGATGTACTTTTCCGATTTCCCGTGGAATGATTATTGCTTCCAGGATAGAGACCCCTCTGTGTGTGCTCAGCGCATCACAGAGGTGATTGTCTCTGGAATGGAGTCATACATTCCTCGTTCTTTCTCTACTCCTCACGCTAAAAAGCCTTGGTTTAATCACGCTTGTTCTCGTGCTGTCAATGATAGAGAGGTAGCTCACAAAAGATACCAGAGCCTTCAAACTAATGCTAATTATGAACTTTACATTTCTGCCCGAAATCGTGCCAAATCTATTCTCCGACTAACCAAAAATTCTTTCATTAATAGAAAATGTCAAAACCTTGCTTTCTCTAACTCTTCCCGTGACTTCTGGCATCTAGCCAAAACATCTCCTCCAACTTCACTTCTTCATCTTTCCTCCACTCCTCCGTCCTGACGGCAACCCTGCGGTCTCATCTATCTCTAAGGCTGAACTCTTCTCTCAAACTTTTCTAAAACTCCACTCTGGACGATTCTGGGCATATTCCTCCTACTCATCACCCCTCTGACTCCTTTATGCCTGTTATAAAGATTCTTCAAAATGATGTTTTCTATGCCCTCTATGGCCTCAATCCTCAGAAGGCTTATGGACCTGATGGAGTGCCTCCTATTGTCCTTAAAATCTGTGCCTCCGTGCTGTCACCCTGCCTGGTCAAACTCTTTCGCCTCTGCCTGTCAACATCTACCTTTCCTTCTTGCTGGAAGTATGCCTTCACACAGCCTGTACCTAAGAAGGGTGACCGCTCCAATCCCTCAAACTACCGTCCTATTGCTTTACTTTCTTGTCTATCTAAAGCTTTTGAATCAATCCTTAACCGTAAGATTCAAAAGCACCTTTCCACTTCTGACCTTCTATCTGATCGCCAGTATGGGTTCCGCAAGGTGCGTTCTACTGGTGATCTCCTAGCCTTCTTAACTGACTCTTGGTCATCCTCTCTTAGCCGTTTCGGTGAAACTTTTGCTATTGCGCTGGACATATCAAAAGCTTTTGATAGGGTCTGGCACAAATCTTTGCTTTCTAAACTACCCTCCTACGGTTTCTATCCTTCTCTCTGTACCTTTATCTCCAGTTTCCTTTCTGACCGTTCTATTTCTGCCGTGGTAGACGGTCACTGTTCTTCCCCTAAATCTATTAACAGTGGTGTTTCCCAGGGTTCTGTCCTATCTCCCACTCTTTTTCTGTTGTTCATTGATGATCTTCTTTCCAAAACGAACTGTCCTATCCATTCCTACGCCGATGATTCCACTCTGCATTATTCAACTTATTTTAATAGAAGACCCACCCTTCAGGAACTTAACGACTCAAGGCTGGAGGCTGCAGAACGCTTAGCCTCAGACCTTACTATTTCCGATTGGGGCAAGAAGAACCTGGTGTCCTTCAACACCTCAAAAACACAGTTTCTCCACCTATCCACTCGACACAATCTTCCAAACAACTATCCCCTATTCTTTGACAACACCCAGCTATCACCTTCCTCAACACTAAACATCCTCGGTCTATCCTTAACTCAAAATCTCAACTGGAAACTTCATATCTCATCTCTTACTAAATCAGCTTCCTCGAGGCTGGGCGTTCTGTACCGTCTCCGCCAGTTCTTCTCCCCTGCACAGTTGCTGTCCATATACGGGGGCCTTGTCCGCCCTCGTATGGAGTATGCATCTCATGTGTGGGGGGGCTCCACTCACACAGCTCTTCTGGACAGAGTGGAGGCAAAGGCTCTTCGTCTCATCAGCTCTCCTCCTCATACTGATAGTCTTCTACCTCTTAAATTTCGCCGCAATGTTGCCTCTCTTTCTATCTTCTATCGATATTTCCACGCTGACTGCTCTTCTGAACTTGCTAACTGCATGCCTCCCCCCCTCCCGCGGCCCCGCTGCACTCGACTTTCTACTCATGCTCATCCCTATACTGTCCAAACCCCTTATGCAAGAGTTAACCAGCATCTTCACTCTTTCATCCCTCACGCTGGTAAACTCTGGAACAATCTTCCTTCATCTGTATTTCCTCCTGCCAACGACTTGAACTCTTTCAAGAGGAGGGTATCAGGACACCTCTCCTCCCGAAACTGACTTATCTTTCGGCCACCTCTTTGGATTCTTTTTAGGAGCAGCGAGTAGCGGGCTTTTTTTTTTATTAATGTTTACTTTTTTGTGCCCTTGAGCTGTCTCCTTTGCTGTAAAAAAAAAAAAAAATATATATATATCGTAATGGGTGTCAGAATCGTTGAAAATATGGACACTAAATGAAATAGTCCATAAAATTGTTAAAGTTTCGCTAATGGATGCCAAATGGGTTGGAAAATACGAGCACTAAATAGAAAAATAGTTGATGAAATCGTTCAAATGAATGTCAGAATGAAAAAAAATTTGCAGACATTGAAAAAATAAAGTATATGTAGTTGAAAGAAGCAGACATTTTTTATCGTTGTAGCTCAGACATTGTTATTATTGTAGTGTTCTCAATAATATAAAGTTAAAAAAGACATTCGAAAAAAATATCAAGAAAAGATCAGACATTCGACAATATTGAGTAGATAAAAGCAAACATTCGAAAAAAAAAATTAAGAAAATGCAGGAGGGGAAGAGGAACAAGATCAAGAACAAGAAAAAAAAGAGGAAAAATGAGTACGAAAAAAACAGAAAGAGTAATAAGGCAAAAGAAAATGGAAAAAAAGAAGAAAAAGAAACTAAAGGAGATCAAGAAAAAGAACAACAAGAATAAAAACAAAGAGGAGATGAAGGTTTTTTTTATAACGAAATGTAAAGCTTCCTCTGTTGTTCCGTCATGTACATAGGTGTGAGTTTACCTGTCGGATTACTTAACATTATTACCTGCGGACCACTATTTTTTTTTAGTGATTAAGACACCTGGTCATGTTTTCCTTTTTTTTTTTTTACATTCGAAAATAAAAAAAAAAGCTAAAATTCAGTATTTGGAAAAAAATATCTGTCAGTAAAAATAGATCATCATTGACATAAGAGTCAAGAGAGTTTTATAAGTGCAAAATCGATAAAAGCAGACACTCGGAAAGGAAGAGGAGGAGGAGGAGGAGGTGGGAAAGGAGGAGGAAGAGAAACCAAGAAAGGGGAGGAAAGAAACAAAGAGAGGAGTGAAAGAGGGAGATAAAATAAGGGAGGACCACAAGGAATCAGAAGAAGAACCAAAAGAGTAAGAAGAAGAAAACAGAGACCAACAAGAAAACTAAGCACAGAAACAACAAGAAGAGATAGTAGAGGAAAAGGAAGAGTAGAAAGAGAGATTGAGAGAAAAGAAAACAAAGAGAGCGCAGATAAAAAAAAGACTTATGTATGTACAGGAATGAGCAAATATATACAGGTCTGAAACGAGTCTGAAACGAGGGTGTCTCCTAAACTATTGGGGGCTTCGTGGTGCAGTGGTTAGCACACTCTGCTCACAACCAAGAGAGCCCGAGTTCGATTCCCGGGCGGAGTCAAAAAATTTGGGCGGCTTTTTCAATACCCTACGCCCCTGTCCACCCAGCAGTGAATGGGTACCAGGTATTAATCGGGGGTTGTGTCCCTTCTCTTGGGATCTGTTCCCTTCTCCTATAATTCTTTCCCCTTCTGTCTTTCTCCGGCATATGACCACAGATGTTGCGCCGACTGAGCAAAACTTTCCAACTTTTCTTTCCTGAACTATTGGAAGCAGGGGAAAGTATATTAACAGGGCAAGGAAAGGAGAGAATAGGACACGAAAAAAATAATAACAGTAAAAATAAGTGATCATTGATGGGACAGTTTGGCGAATTTTAGAAGCGTAGAAATAATAATGATAAAAATTAGATCTTTTTTTTCTTCAATTTTTTGTCTCGTAATGTTCTCGTCTTCCTATTTCCACTTCTTTTTTTTCTTTTTTCTCTATTTGTTTATTTATTTGTATTACATATTCTATTCTTCTTTATTTTATTTTATTTTCCTCTCTTCCTTTCCTCTATTTTATCTCTTTCATCTTCTTTATAATAAAAGAAGGAGAACGGCTTTATTCCTTATTATTATTATTATTATTATTATTATTATTATTATTATTATTATTATTATTATTATTATTATTATTATTATTTTCTTCTTCTTCTTCTTCTTCTTTTCTTCTTCCTCTTCCTTTTTTTCTTTTTCTATTTCTTCTTCTTCTATTTCTTCTTCTTCTTCTTTTTCTTCTTCTTCTTCTTCTTCTTCTTTTTCTTCTTCTTCTTCGTCTTCTTCCTTTACGTTTTCCCAGTTTTAGTTTCTCATATTCCTTTAGATATTGTAGTGTTCTCATCATTCTTTTAACTCTTTATCTACAAGGAAGAGAGAGAGAGAGAGAGAGAGAGAGAGAGAGAGAGAGAGAGAGAGAGAGAGAGAGAGAGAGAGAGAGAGAGAGAGAGAGAGAGAGAGAGAGAGAGAGAGAGAGAGAGAGAGAGAGAGAGAGCCCTGTTCTTTCCTTTCCTTGCCCTGTTAATATACTTTCCCCTTCCTCCAATAGTTCAGGAGACACCTTCGTTTCAGACTCGTTTCAGACCTGCATATATTTGTTTATTCCTGTACATACATAAGTCTTTTCTTTTATCTGCCTCCTCTTTGTTTATTTTCCTCCCATTTCTCTTCCTCCTCTTCCTCATCCTCTTCTATCTCATCTTGTTTTTGTTTTGCTTTGGTCTTCTTTTTCTTCTTTTTTTCTTCTTTTTCTTCTGATTCCTCTTATAATTCCTTGTGTTCCTCCCTTATCTCATCTCCTTCTTTCACCTCTCTTTTTGTTTCTTTCCTCCACTTTCTCTTCTTCCTTATCCTCTTCCTCCTTCTCCTCCTCTTCCTCTTGTTTTGTTGTTCTTGTTTTTGTTTTTGGTGTTCTTGTTCCTTTCTTCTTCTTGCTCTTCGTATTCTTCTTATTCCCTGTTTCTTTCTTCCATCTCTTTCTTCTTCCATATTCTTATTCCTCATCTTCCGTTTTTTATTCCTTCCGTTCTCTCTCTCTCTCTCTCTCTCTCTCTCTCTCTCTCTCTCTCTCTCTCTCTCTCTCTCTCTCTCTCTCTCTTTATTTAAACATCAAGATACATATGACAAAAGGGGCGGGGAAATTGTCTCCATGGTAAAGACGACCTCTGTTTTGAGGTCTCTCTCTCTCTCTCTCTCTCTCTCTCTCTCTCTCTCTCTCTCTCTCTCTCTCTCTCTCTCTCTCTCTCTTTATTTAAACATCAAGATACATATGACAAAAGGGGCGGGGAAATTGTCTCCATGGTAAAGACGACCTCTGTTTTGAGGTCTCTCTCTCTCTCTCTCTCTCTCTCTCTCTCTCTCTCTCTCTCTCTCTCTCTCTCTCTCTCTCTCTCTCTCTCTCGTTCTCCATTTTTTGCTGCATTTGCTCCTGTTTTTCCTCCTCCTCCTCCTCCTCCTCTTCCTTTTTCCTCCTCCTCCTCCTCCTCCTCTTCCTTTTTCCTCCTCCTCCTTCTTCTCCTCTTCCTCCTCTTCCTCCGCCATCTCCACTTTTCTTTTTTCCTTCCATCGTCGTCTTTTTTTTTCCTCTTCCTTTGCTTTTCCTCCTCCTCCTCCTCCTTCTCCTCCTCCTCCTCCTCCTCCTTCTGCCATATCCTTCCTCCCTCCCGGTATGCGGGTGAACTGTTTTCACCTCAGGGAACTAGACGTCCCTGCCCTGCATAGTCTCAGGTCACCCTTGGACAAGGTGTAATACCTGATCTGTCTCCCGTGTCAGGGTCACGGTGAAGCCTCTGGGCAGCAGCAGTGGTGGATTGGACTGCAGGCAGAGGATCTCTTTATGAGACAATGGCTGGAATTCCAGGGTCCTAGTCAGCTGGACCGTGCCTAATTATTTAGGCCTGCGGTGTAGAAGAGTGTGGCGACCTCTACACTAAAAAAAGCCTCCCTGGGAACCAGTGGTCGGTGTCAGCTCCCCGTCCCTCCCCTCTATCGACGGTACTCCCATCTCTATTCTGCATAACAGCTGGTTCTTGTTTTCTCCTGAAAGAGATGTCTTCCGTGGGCCATTTGAGGTTGTACCTCCCGGCTTCTAGGTGGAGTTTCTGAGGGTTTTTCTTATACTCAAGGAATATTTCAGTCTTTTGGTCTCTCAGGAAGGGCGTCTGATACTCTCTAGAGTTGGTGGAGAACACCTGGTGACAGGTGCCACTGGCCAGGCCTCGAAAGGGTCGCAGAGTTGGGTTAGACGTTTCGGAAAGTGGGAACGAATTGCTGGTTCCTCTCCTCCCTTGCCAGCTCTGCTCTGTGTGACTACGCCGGCCCCGTGCTATGGGACAAAACTTCGAGGACAATAGCTGAAAAGCGCCGGGTTGTGAAAGTCTCTCTCGTGACCGAGGCTCAGGACAAGCGATTGGTCTTTGAGGCGTTTTCAAGACCCTGTGGGAGCGAACTCCCAGTGTTGGAGGCATCTAACACAGCAGTATCTATTTTCCATGCACAATTTTTATACAATTCAATTTATGGTCACAATTTAAGTTATTTCGAAAGCGCTTTTAATATTTGCCCAAACTGTTAACTCGCTTAAATTTCTAACAATGCCTTCGAACCTTAAGTGTGACGTCTGTCCCTGACGTTTTGCAGCTCAGTTCTTCCAGCTGATGAAAACTTGCCGCCTCTGCGTTCAAAGATTACATCTTCAGAAGGCTGTGACTGAATGGAAAGTCAAGCACAATGATCTTGAAAAGAAATTTGTAGCCCTTCAGGAATTTGTTTTAACTAATGTGGCAGTGACTCCACCATCGATGGTGGAGAGGCCCTCCACTGAGACTGTGCCCTCTCCAGACGACCCTCCTGCTTCACGGGAGGACGTGTTACCTGCCTCACAGGTTGACTCCCAGCCTGCCTCACAGGATAACCCCCAGCCTGCCTCACAGGCTAACCCCCAGCCTGCCTCACAGGCTAACCCCCAGCCTGCCTCACAGGCTAACCCCCAGCCTGCCTCACAGGCTAACCCCCAGCCTGCCTCACAGGCTAGCCCCCGGCCTGCCTCACAGAACAACCGCCAGCCTGCCTCACAGGCTGACCCCCAGCCTGCCTCACAGGCTAACCCCCAGCCTGCTTCACAGGCTAACTCCCAGCCTGCCTCACAGGACAACTTCCAGCCTGCCCCACTTAACGCTTCTCTTCCTGCTTCACAGGATGTCGGATTCCAACCTGTAAGGAATGGAGCCAAACCGAAGCAGGCAACCAAGGATTTACTGACCCCCACTACCTTTAATAGGTTCCAGGTGCTGGCAGACACCATGGAGGATGAGTTCGAGACTCGCCTAGTTGGGGACTCCATGGTGCATGGCCAGCTGGTTGAGTTCTGTGGTCGCTCATCAAACGGCCGCAGAAAACGTTACTGCTATCCAGGTGCCAGACTGGACGACATCACCGCAGCGTGCGATGATGTCACGAGAAATGCCGACCGAAACACCCTCTTTGTCATTCACGCGGGGACAAATGACGTAAAGACAACCCTTTCTGAGGAACTGCTTGAGAAATACCGCCGCATGATCAAGCAGTATAAAAGTAAAACGGATGCCAGTAACATCATAATCTCAGGAATCCTCCCGAGGGTCGGTGCCGAATCTAGCTTTTACAGTAAGGCCTTCAGCACAAACAACAGACTTCAGTCCCTTTGCTCACAAGAAAACGTCCAGTTCGCTAACTTGTGGAACAATTTTTACTACGATTCAGACTTGTTCCTTCCTGATGGCATTCACTTAAACCCTGTTGGAGCAGCCCGTTTCGGGAGGCTGCTCTGTGACCAAGTGGCTCTTCGAAAGCCAAAAAACGCGGAGGCGAGAACACCAGCAGCTCCACCGTAAGGGTGCACTCAACCCGCAAAACTCCCGACTCGAATCACATTAAAGCTTGCTATGTAAACACTCGTAACCTACGTAACAAATTTGAAGACTTAGAAGTCCTCGCAGCTACAAATCATTATCACATCATCGGAGTCACAGAATCTTAGATAGACATTTCAAATAGAGATTTCATTGCGGAATATAGATTACCGGGTTATACCATTTTTAGTCATGAAAGAGAGAACAGACAGGGTGGAGGCGTTATCTTTTATATCCACAACTCTCTCCATCCAGTATCCGTGAAAACAGATATTATAACCAATGTAGACATGGTCTTCATTGAAATTAAAAATAAATCTCGTAAAATAGTAATTGGACTTATCTACAGACCGCCAAGGCAGACTCTTGATATCGACCACGCATTAAGTGAATTATTATTAGAAACAAGTAGCAGTTGCGAGGCAGTAATTGTTGGGGACTTTAACTTGCCAGTGAAAAGATGAGGTGAACCGTTGAACTGTCATACAGGGCTCGACCTGTACACAAATTTACTAGAAAGTGATTTACATCAACACGTTCAAGAACCGACTCGGGATAATAATATACTTGACCTTATCTTTTCAACGACAGCTGATCTAGTTAACGATGTAAATGTTGGTCCAATTTTTAGTTCTAGCGATCACCGAACAATCACATTCAGCATCAATATGAAAGAAAGTAAAGTAACTCCTAGTAAAGAAAAGGTGCCTGATTATCAGAGAACGAATTTCGTAAGACTACGATCAATTCTAAATAATTCTGACTGGACTGAAATCACGGCGGAAACAGATATTGATAAATCTTGGGGGGCCTTCACCAAAATATTGAACAATGCCATAAGCATATGCGTACCCTATCGTAACAGACGTTCAGCTTCTAAGAAGAAACCCAAATGGTGGAATAACGAAATTCAAAATAGCCTATCTCTTAAAAAACGCGTATACAGTAGGTACATATCATCTCAGAGCGAGGCTGACAAACTAGAGTTGGACAGAATTCGCCGCGAAACCAAGAAATTAATAAAACGAAGCAAGAAAAATCTTGAAGAATATATAGCGGAAACAAGTAAATCTAATCCTAAAGAATTTTTCAGCTATGTAAATAATAAAAAGTCAATCACTTGTGGTATCGGACCGCTTGCTAATGAAAATGGTAACCACACGAACGATGAAAATGAAATGGCTACAATCCTAAATAACTTTTTCGCATCCATATTTACCGACGAAGATTGTTTATCACCTCAACCGCCGGAGGTTAGAAGGACCGAAAAGATGTTAAGTGGCGTGCTCATCGTAGAAAGTGACATTTTACGCACAATTGAAAAGATTAAAGTAAGCAAAGCTCCTGGTCCAGACAAAATTACCCCTAGGGTCTTAAAAGAAATCAAACATCAAATTTGTAAACCGCTCTCCATCATATTCAATAAATCTTTAACAGCTGGAAAAGTTCCGTCGGATTGGAAACTTGCAAATGTCACACCAATTTTCAAAAAGGGGGACAAGTGTCATCCAGGAAACCATCGACCAATTAGCCTGACATCTATTGTTTGTAAGTTAATGGAGACTATCATTCGCGACAATATGGTGAAATTCTTCGAAGAAAATAATGTAATAAATGATTCGCAACATGGCTTCCGTAGTAAACGTTCGTGTTTGACTAACTTACTTGATTTTTTCTACTATATTTTTGAGGTGTTCGATGAAAGCAGATCAGTAGATATCATATATCTGGATTTTCAAAAGGCATTTGATAAGGTCCCCCACCAACGATTGCTCAGCAAACTACTGGCGCACGGTATCTCGGGTAACATTCACAATTGGCTTGCGGACTGGCTGTCTGAGCTGAAACAGAGAGTAGTTCTAAACGGTGTTACATCTAACTGGCTCGATGTCAAAAGCGGCGTACCTCAAGGATCAATGCTTGGCCCCATGCTCTTCTTAATTTATGTTAATGATATCGATGATGGGCTCACTTGCAAAGTATCAAAATTTGCTGATGACACAAAAATTGCTCGTAAAGTAACTGCGACACTCGACGAAGAAGCTTTACAATCAGATCTAGATCGACTTGCACGTTGGGCCAATCAATGGCAAATGAAATTTAACGTTGACAGATGTAAAGTGTTGCACATCGGAAAAAATAACAATTGCGTTCGGTACGTAATGAATGGCCAACAACTTTCTGCAGTAAGTAAAGAAAAGGATCTTGGAATCACTATATCAAGCGATTTAAAGCCCGGTCAGCATTGTTCAGAGGTAGTTAAAACTGCAAACAAATTGGTTGGCTTCATCGGACGAGTCTTTAATGATAAAACGGAAAAAAGTAATATTAAAACTGTATAATTCGTTGGTTCGACCCCGTCTAGAGTACTGTGTACAGTTTTGGTCTCCCTACTACAGAAAAGACATAGAAAAATTGGAACGGGTCCAACGAAGAGTAACAAAGATGATTCCTAGGTTGAGAAATTTGTCATATGAACAAAGGCTTAAAGAAGTAAATTTATTCAGCCTATCAAAACGAAGAATGCGAGGCGATCTAATAGAAGTGTTTAAAATGTTTAAGGGATTTAGTGATATTAATGCGGAAGATTACTTTACAATTGATCGATCAAATAGAACAAGAAGAAATCAGAATTTGAAGATAAGTGGTAAAAGATTCTCGTCGCACGAAGCTAAACACTTCTTCTTCAATCAAGTTGTTAATGTTTGGAACTCTCTACCCTGTGATGTCGTTGATAGTACAACAGTTACGGCCTTCAAGAATAGATTAGACAAGTGTTTTGAATTCAACCAGCAACTAAGATATTACTCATTGTCGTAGTAACGTTAAGTTCTTTGGAATACTGGTGTCCTTGTCCGCTTTTATCGCCTGGTTAGTGTAGCAGTAATGGTAGTTCTTTCCTCTTTCCTACATAAATTCCATGCAGTTTTTCCATGCTGCATGGTTCTTTTTCTTTTCCTGCCAGCTTTGGCTGGAGGGATGGGGGGGTGGGGAGGAGCCTTCGCCTTTGCTGTCCTTCATCTTCCACCTTTGATTAGATAGTTAGTGTAGCTTGTCACAAACAACCTCGTAAGGACCAGCAGGTCTGCTGTTGTTTGTTCTTCCTTTGTGTTCCTTTGTGTTCCTTTCTTCCTTCCTTCCTTCCATCCTCCGTTTCCTTCTTCCTCCTCTCCTTTTACTCCTTTTCTTCCTCCTCCTTTTCTTCCTTTCATGGTATCCACTTTCCTTCTTTCCTTTCATCCTCTTTTTTCTCCTCTTCTCCCCTTACCACAACCCTCTCTCTCTCTCTTCCTCCTTCTCCCTCCATCTCCACTTTCCTTCCTTCCTTCCCCTCAGTCTTCTCTTTTTCCTTCCCTCCTCTCTCCCTACTTACCCTCCCTTTCCTTCTCCTCCATTTTCTTTCCTTCCTTCCCTCCAGACTCTTTTCCCTCCCCCTCTTCACTCCCTACTTCTCCTCCCTCTCCTTCTCCTCCGCCTCCTTAGTAAATTGCTAGCTCACGGTATAACTGGTAATATTCATAAGTGGCTCAAAGACTGGCTTACCGACCGTAAACTGAGAGTTGTTATGAATGCTATATCATCTGACTGGCGAGACGTCAAAAGCGGTGTTCCACAGGGGTCGGTGTTGGGACCTGTTCTGTTTTTAGTGTACGTAAATGACATTGACGAGGGGCTATCGTGTAAAATATCGAAATTTGCAGACGACACAAAAATAGCCAGCAGAGTCACTACGACAACGGATAAAGAACACTTCCAAGCTGATCTCGAACGTTTAAGTAGTTGGGCACGAATATGGAAAATGAATGTCAATATTGAAAAGTGCAAGGTTATGCATATCGGAATCAACAACGATCGTATTCATTACCAAATTAACGGAGTGCAGCTCACTTAAGCCAACAAAGAAAAAGATCTTGGGGTAATAATTTCGAACGATCTTAAACCGAGTCAACATTGCACAGAAGTAGTAAAAACTGCCAACAAACTGATCGGATTTATTGGTCATACATTTGAACACAAATCAGGAAAAGTGATAATGACACTGTACAATTCGTTAGTTCGCCCACATCTTGAGTATTGCGTTCAACATTGGTCTCCCTACTACAGAAAGGATATTGATAAACTCGAGAGGGTACCGCGTCGAGCCACGAAAATGATCCCTAGACTGCGAAACAAACCGTACGAAGACAGACTTAAAGAACTGAACTTATTCAGCTTATCACAGTGCAGGCTAAGAGGTGACCTTATAGAAGTGTTTAAAATTTTCAAGGGATTCGATAACGTTAATGTTCATGATTATTTTACAGTCTCTCAATCAAGTGTAACAAGAAACAATGGATACAAAATAACGAGGAATCGTTTCAACTCAAATAATTCAAAACACTTCTTCAACCATGGCATCAGTGTATGGAATGGTCTGCCTCAAAACGTCGTCGAAAGCGAAACGAACATCCGCTATTTTGCTCCGGTCTAACAGAAAGTAGTGTTAGCTTAGTTGTCGTGTATGATCTTCCTTCTGTCCATGCAAAATTCCATTGTAGTTTTTATATACTACATGGTATTCTTCCTTTTCGTGCCAGCCTCGGCTGAAGGGACTGGTGGGAAGGGAGGAGCCTTCTCCTTTGCTGTCCTGTGTCTCTGACTCGTAGATTAGAGTAGATGGTAGCAACAACAAACAGCCTAGCTAGGACCAAGAGGTCTGTTTCTGTTTGCTTTTCCTTTGTACTCCTTTGTACGCCTCCAGTTTCTTTCCTTCCTTCCCTCCAGACTCTTTTCGCTCCCCCTCTTCACTCCCTACTTCTCCTCCGTACCCTTCTCCTCCACTTTCCTTTTTTTCCTCCACCCTCTTTCCCCTCCTCCTCATCCTCTCTCTCTTTCCTTCAACACTTCCTCCTTGCAACAGAGACACTGGAAATAAGGAGCGGACAAATATTGCAAGAACTCCCGCGCTCTGTGACAAGCGAAATACTGTTCCCGTGTAAGAGCGGAACGTTTTAGCACGACACAAGAAGCTGAGGGTAAGGACGCGAGAGTTAATTAGTGACAAAGGACTCATTTCATGTTTAATAGCGGCCAAGATTTGCTGTGTTTGTCTTACCCGGGGTGTTAAGATGTGCAAGGGGTCGTGTGTTGTACATGTATGTTCTTGGCTGGTTATTTTTTTATGTGGTGGAAATTGATTTACATATAATTTTAATATGTGAAAGGAGTAGAGTGTTGGAGACTGTATATTTGTTCCTGAGGGTTTCTTTTTGGGAGTTTAGCAGAAATAGATTGACATGTATACCGTGTTTTTTTTTTTCCAAAATATCTTAGAGGTTTTGAATACATACAGGAATATATATACCGTAGTTGTTTTTAATGTTTTCTTCCAGTAGTAAGGAAATGCTAGTTCTCTGCGTACAGGAATATAATACAGACCTTTGTTTTCATATTTAATAGCGGTCGAGATTTACTGTTTGCCTTGCCTGTGAAGGGGAAATGGATGAAAATTGTACATCTGCACGAGTTTCTTTTTATTTTGCAAAGGATACTGGTACATATAGAAACATGCTATAGATATGTTTTTTTCTTCCAGTGGTAAAGAAATACTACTATACATTTCAGCGGCAGACAAACGTTGTTTTTTGCAAATATCTCCTAAACGAATCGTTGGATCAGTATGATATTTCTGCACACTACAATTAACATCCGGACCTAGTTTATGGCTAACATACCACATTACTGTATGTGTTATGTGAGGAGTTTACTCGAGAAAATAACACAAACCCGTCGAGTCATGTAGACGCATTCGAAGTAAGGTGTGCCCCCCCCCCTACACCCTCCCTAACTATTCCTAACCACAACTACTTCACCCCTTCTCGCTCTCATTATCCCTCCTCTTTTCCCCCTAGCTCCTCGCCTCCCTCATCACTCTTGTGTCCCTCCCTATTTCTCCCATCACTGTATTATATATTAGAATGTTATGTAGGTGTATATGTATAAATATGATTATTAACTAAGAGCATGGTACAATTCCATAGAGGCAAGACGTATTTCACGTTGATAATTACTGTACAACACCTGGGTGCGCCTCGGCAGTCAATGAGTTATACCCTTCCTCTGCAAGTCATAACCTAGGAATGGGGAAGGGGGATGGTGTGAGTAGGGGGGTGAAGAGAAAAACAAGGAGGGGGATACTGCGATATTGGGGTAGGGAAGGAGTGGTCTGGGGGTTGTTCGGGGTGTTGGTGGAGGGGTTAGACGAGTACCCCACACTCGTCCGATTCTGTGTAACACCTTAGACATGATGACTGGATTAGGCTTAATATCAGTCAGTAAGCTCCTCACATAACACATATAGTAATATGGTATGTTAGCCATAAATTAGGTCCGGATGTTAATTATAGTGTGCTGAAGTATCATGCTGATCCAACGATTCGTTTAGGAGATATTTGCGAAAAACAGCGTTTGTCCGCCGCTGAAATGTATAGTAGTTCTATGCATACAGGAATATCATACAGATCTTTGTTTTCATATTTAATAGCGGCCAATATTTACTGTTTGTCTTGTGTTTGATGGAATAAGTTCGTTCTTTGGGTGTTTCTTTTCGTGTGAGGTGGAAGTAGATTTACAAGTATATATTTTTCTTGCGAATGATCTTGAAGGCTTGAATGTATAGAGAAACATGATATTGATTTTATTTCGTCCTTTCCTCTATTCGAAAAGGAATAGTTTTATGCACACAGAATCATGATGCATAGCTTTTTTTCGTCTTATTTCTTCGGCAGTTTTTTTTTTTCATTCATTACAGTTGTGAGGCAATTGTTTAACACGTTTTGCTTTGCTTTGCTCTTGTTAATGCTTATTTAGATACTTTTCCTCTCTCTTCTAGTGGTGGAAAGAATATAGAGAGAATAAAAAAGAATAGGCATACAGAAATATACTATTGTTTTTTTTCATCTTCATTATAGTAGTGAAGGAATGTGCTCTTGTTAATGCTTCTTTATATACTTTTTCCTCTCTCTTCCTCCACTCCACTTCACCCCCCCCCCCACACACATACACACGCACAAAAGCTGAACCCAATAATGTAAAAGAAAAAAAAAAATCATATAATCTACTACAACTCTACGGAAAATACGACCTTATTTCACTTACCCCCAAAATCGAAAATAGAATAAAAATCATTAAACTCCAGTTATAGAAACATAGAAACATACTATAGTTATTTTTTTCGTCTTCTAGCTGTACAGAAATAGTTTTACACCCTTATAATTCCTTGTGCTAATGTTTTGTTTGGGTACATTTTTGTCATTCTTCAAACACATCAATATTTTCTTTTGTTAACGATGCTTTAGCTTCATTTCCGTCTTTCTTTTAATGGCAGAGAACTTTTTATCACATTTTTCCTTTATTTCCTTATCTTAATGGCTCTTGGGGCGTAAGATGCATACAGGAACGGTTTTTAAGACATTTTCGTCTCTCTTCAAACATATTCGTATTTTCTTTTGTTAACGATTCTGTATATACATTTCCGTCTTTCTTTCAGTGCTACAAAAATAGTTTAGCAATTATATTTTTTGATACACTTAGATACATTTATATACTTTATTAGATACATTTTAGGTACATTTCCGTCTTCTATTAGATTCAGAAAACTATTTTAGCACATTTATTTTTTCATCTTAATGGTTCTTCGAGACGTAAGGTGCATATAAAAACGTTTTTTTAGTATATATTTTCGTCTTTCTTATAACATATTCGCATTTTCTTTTGTCAACGATCCAGTATATACATTTCCTTCTTTCTTTTAGTATCAGAGAACTAGTTTTGCACATTTATTTCCTTATCTTGATGATTCTTGGGGGGTGGGCTGCATATAGGAACGGTATTTTTGATATATTTTCGTCTTCCCTCTAACAGTTTCATATTTTCTTTTGTTAACGATCCTGTATATACATTTACTTCTTTCTTTTAGTAGCAGAGAACTAGTTTAACACATTTATTTTCTTATTTTAATGGTTCTTGGGGGCGTAAGGTACATATAGGAACGGTCTTTTTGATATATTTTCGTCTTTCTTCTAACAGTTTCATATTTTCTTTTGTTAATGATCCCGTATATACATTTCCTTCTTTTTTTTAGTAGCAGAGAACTAGTTTAACATTCCTTAACTTTCTTCTTCTTCTTCTTCTTCTTCTTCTTCTTCTTCTTCGTCTTTTTCTTCCTCTTCTTTTTCTACTTGTTTCTTCATCTTCCTCTACGCTTTCCCAGTTTTAGTTTCTCATCTTCCTCTTAACATTGTAGTGTTCTCATCTCTCTCTTAACTTTCTTACAACACATTCGTATTTTCTTTTGTTAACGATCCTTTAGCTACATTTCCGTCTTTCTTTTAGTGGTGCAGAAGTTGTTTTAGCACATTAAATTTCTTACGCTACTTGTTCTTCAGATACTTTTTCGTCTTCCTTCTAGCACATTTGTTTCATTTTCTTTACCTTACGATCCTATATCTACATTTCATCCTTCATGCAATGGCAGAGAACTAGTTTTACACTCATGCTTTCTTGTGTTATCGGTTCTTCGAGGTGTGAGGTGCATATAGGAAGGGAACATGCAGGAAGGAAAGAGAGGGAAGAGAGGGCTAGGAGGTGCACCAACGGGACATTCTGGACACTTTACATGGAGAATAGTTGGCCCTCGTAGCATCAGGGGGCAGCAGCAGGGTAGACACACCTCTCAGACGTCAGGGCGGTATAGAAAACGAGTGACTGGTGGCCGCTGCGAGGCCTGTTTGCAGTGAAATAACAAGTTGTTTATTCAGTGGCGGGTGCAGGAGACGGCGGAGAGGGCGAAGGCGTCTTTGCGCCCGCCAGGTTTTGTGACGAACAGTGTCTCTACAAGGCTGGGAAAAAGCGGTACAGCGGTGCCAAACACGACCTGACCGTGCGGATACTATTACGTGTGTGTGTTAGGAGAGAGGGAAGGAAGGAAGGGAAGGAGGAAAGGAAGCAAGGGAAGGAGGGCGGGAAAGAAGGAAAAGGAGAAGGAGAGGAAACGCACACACACACACACACACACACACAAGCGCGCGCGCACACACACACACACACACACACACACACACACACACACACACACACACACACACACACCTACACACACACACACAGGAAGAGAGAGAGAGAGAGAGAGAGAGAGAGAGAGAGAGAGAGAGAGAGAGAGAGAGAGAGAGAGAGAGAGAGAGAGAGAGAGAGAGAGAGAGAGAGAGAGAGAGAGAGAGAGAGAGAGAGTTCAAATTCAAATTCAAACTCGTTTATTTCCACAGGGTAGTGGTTATTACACATCAATGAAATAGACATATATCTACAAGTCATCTTTAGTATAAAACAGAACATCTTGAATAGCATATCTTAGAACATGAATGAAGAGAATTGTTTAAATAAGGGATTCCTCATGTCGTCAAAATACCTATGAAAAGTAAAATATTGCCTATATAAGACATAGTCTTTGATAAGATTAGAATATGCACAGAAAAGATTGTAGAAGATGTCTACAGGGGTAAACTTAGTAAAATAAAACTACCTAAAAAAAAATGAGTGTAAAAGATGCATACGAGAGGTAACCTTTGATAAAAATAAAACATACATAAAAAGTTATTGCAAGGGATGCCTGTAAGACCTAACCTTAGATGAAAAAATATAATAATAAGACCTACATAAAAAGTGAATGTAAGACATGCCAATAAAATCTAGAATTTGATAAAAAATAAGACATAAAATGTGAGTGTAAAACATACCAATAAAATCTAAACTTTGATAAAAAAAATAAATGAAACAAAATAATATAAAGCAGACGTAAAAAGCGTATAAAAAGTGAGCTGGAAACCATACATAAAAAAGTGACTTTAGTATAACAAAAGTAGTGAAGCATTGGGAGTAGTTTCGTCAACATACTAAAAACATATTAAAAATGTCAGCATTAGTTATCCGTCGGGGGCATCTAGAATTGTTATCCGTCGGGGGCATCTATAATATGTTTGGTGACTCTACTTTTAAAACAAGGAAGCGTACTGGCAATAGTGACGTGGGCTGGGAGGGAATTTCACACTTTAGGGCCGTTTCCTAAGAAGGCCCTGGCGCCAGAGTTTGTCTTTGTTCTGGGCACTACCAGATTATTTATCTGCCTTGTTACGCTGCTTGTTGTACTGTGGACGGTGGGAAATGACAAAAGCCAAGCAGGGGTCATTTTGTTCAGGGATTTGTACATGGCTGAAGTGATGTCTAGAAAATGTTTTTGTTTTACTTTGAGCCATTTTAGTTCTCTGAAGGCTGGGGAGACGTGGTCATATTTTTTCGTGCCACCAATAGACACTCGGGCTGCAAAATTCTGAAGTTTCTGTACTTTGTGTATAAGCGTAGTGTTGGTGGTTCCCCAGATCCTAACACAATAGTTTATCAGGATTAACACAAGGGCTTGAACTTCAGTTTTCCTCGTGCTTTTGTCAAAATTCATGCTTACTCGACCAATGTATATTAATGTCCCCATCATGTAGCGGTCCATGTACAGGCCCAAGTTTTTAACATGAGTGCTGGGACGAATGCTGGTGCCATCAAATCGGACAACAGTGTCCCCAGGAATGTGGGGCAGCAATTGCCTGTTGCCGATGAAGATACATTGTGTTTTACTTGGATTGACGAGCAGACCATTCCTGAGAAAATATTCTTTAGCTTTATCGAGTGTTGCTTCTGCTGCGTTGATAATAGTATTTAAATTTTCTATAGTGTCATAATGAAGAAATTGTGTGTCATCAGCATACTGGACTATTGTGCACTCTGTTATATAGTTAGCCATATCATTGACGTATATATTAAATAAAATTGGTCCTAGAATGGAACCTTGAGGGACGCCATAACTAACGGTAATTTTTGTAGATATTACAGTTTTGAGTTTGACAGACTGAGTTCTGTTATGAAGGTAACTGCTGAGCCAATGGGGTTCGAGAGAGAGAGAGAGAGAGAGAGAGAGAGATACATACATACATACATACATACATGCATACATACATACAGACAGACAGACAGACAGCGAACAGATTGAGAAATAAACCCATACAAACAATAGGGTAAAACACACACACACACACACACACACACACACACACACACACACAAAACCTCCCCCCCTCCCCCCCCCACACACACAAAAAGCTGAACCAAATAATACAACTAAAATAACTCTACGGAAATTTCCCCCTAATTTAACCTAACCCCCAAAATCGAAGAGAAAAAAAAAATGAAATTCCAGTACAAGAATATGTAAGAGAATAAATGTTAAGGTGAGCAGCCATGAACATCGCTCTTGAAATTTAAATAAACTCTTACGGAGAGATTATTGCATTAGTTAAGTCGCAGGTTCGATGGAGGCTAAGTTTTGAAAGGCAGGCGTGAAAGGCAGGCAGGGAGCGGCCGAGCAGTGTGCGAGGAGTGAATGCTGAGAGGCGGCGACGAGTCCTGTGAGCGAGTCTTGGGTGGAAGGAAATCTTGGAATGGCTGTAGAATTAGTCTGGAAAATGTGGGTGCTCTCTCTCTCTCTCTCTCTCTCTCTCTCTCTCTCTCTCTCTCTCTCTCTCTCTCTCTCTCTCTCTCTCTCTCTCTCTGTCTCTCTCTCTCTCTCTCTCTTCGTCATACTCTATCTCTTTTTGTCTCTGTAAATCTCTCTTTGTCTCTTTTTGTCTATATCTGTTTAACCATCTATCTATTTATATCTACATATCCAGCTAGCTATTTCGTTGTTATATATAATGGCCATAGCTGAGTGCTTAGCGTGCTGGCGTCTCGACCAGGAGGACTCAGGTTCGAGACATGCCCGCCGCCATAGTCCGGACTTTTCAACCACCTCCGAGTGGCGTGAGATTACCAGTATGCTGCCCTGAAGACCACCTGTCAACCCGAACCTTAGATTTTCTCTCTAAAGAATGGCTCAAAAATAAGCTCCGGTGGGCAGGCAGCATGAGCCAAGCAAGACAGCGCCGTTATAAACACTTGCCTGCGCCAACACTGGATAAATAAATAAGGAAATTAATATATATATATATATATATATATATATATATATATATATATATATATATATATATATATATATATATATATATTACGTCTTCGCCTGTGACACCAGTAGGTTTGTGTAGTAGGGCATAATGGTCGTCCCCACCCCATTGTGGTGTGGGCAAGTGTTTTTAGTGGCGCCATCTTGCATTAGCTCATGCTGTCCCCCGGAGCTCATCTCTGATCCTAGAATCTAGAGTCCAGGATGATAGGTGGTCTTATTGACAGCATGTGGATAGCCTTAGGCCACTCGGCGGTGACTGAAGAATTCCAGCTTGTGGTGCCGTTCGGGGCGCGAACCCGCGTTGTCCTGGACGCGGCGCCGTTACGCTATCCACTATATATATATATATATATATATATATATATATATATATATATATATATATATATATATATATATATATATATATATATATATATATATATATATATATACATGTTTGCATAAAGGCCGTCCATGATCCACGTGAGAACTCAACTATGTTATCGCAGAACAAACAGCTCGCCCCGATGTTTTGGCTCAAGGCGTGAGAGCCTGGTCACCCCGCGCTGCTGTGGTCACTCACCTGGCCTGTCTGACCCGCGCTGCTGTGGTCACTCACCTGGCCTGCCTGACCCGCGCTGCTGTGGTCACTCACCTGGCCTGCCTGACCCGCGCTGCTGTGGTCACTCACCTGGCCTGCCTGACCCGCGCTGCTGTGGTCACTCACCTGGCCTGCCTGACCCGCGCTGCTGTGGTCAGTCACCTGGCCTGCCTGACCCGCGCTGCTGTGGTCATTCACCTGTCCTGCCTGACCCGCTGCTGTGGTCACTCACCAGGCCTGACTGACCCGCGCTGCTGTGGTCACTCACCTGGTCTGCCTGACCCGCGCTGCTGTGGTCATTCACCTGGCCTGCCTGACCCGCGCTGCTGTGGTCATTCACCTGGCCTGCCTGACCCGCGCTGCTGTGGTCATTCACCTGGCCTGCCTGACCCGCGCTGCTGTGGTCATTCACCTGGCTTGCCTGACCCGCGCTGCTGTGGTCATTCACCTGGCCTGCCTGACCCGCGCCCACCACCGCTCCATCTTCTTTACTCACGATGCGAACAACGATTATTTTCTTCCTACTCTCCGCGACGATCTACTGTCTCTACCATCGTGTGTGTGTGTGTGTGTGTGTGTGTGTGTGTGTGTGTGTGTGTGTGTGTGTGTGTGTGTGTGTGTGTGTGTGTGTGTGTGTGTGTGTGTGTGTGTGTGTGTGTGTGTGTGTGTGTGTGTGTGTGTGTGTGTGTGTGTGTGTGTGTGTGTGTGTGTGTGTGTGTGTGTGTGTGTGTGTGTGTGTGTGTGTGTGAGGGTTCTGTGTGCCTGTTTGTGTGTGTGTGGGGGGGGGGGGGCACCTTAACAAAAGTCAATTACCCTAACGTCTTCGAGTATACATTGGGAAAAAAATTCTTTCGTTACGCTTTTTACAATCTTCCCGTGATAACTTTATATTTTTCTATGTCAGTAATTTTACTATTTATCCGTAACGTATCTTTCACCTTTAAGTCTTAAGATAAACTCTACTTCCCGCTCGTGCACTCCCTTGCTTCTCTATAAACTCTTTAAGATCAGCTCCTACTTTCTAGTTAGACTTCACCCTCCAGACTACTCCTTTAGGCGTTTTGGTATTCGTTCTGGCCTTGCATTCCTCTCAATAAACGGTTTAGATCAGCGTCTAATTTCCTGACCATTTCTCAACTTTTGCGCTACTTTTTTAGGGGTCTAAGTGCTTAATCTAGCCTTGTATTCCTCTCTGATAACTCTTAGGATGAGCTCCTACTTTCTGGCCATCCTTCAACCTTCAGACACTCCCTTCGGCCTCCTGGTATTCGTTCTGACCTTGCATTCCACCATTCACCCCGCTCCTGCATTCCCCCACTCCCTCCCTTCCGCTGCCTTGTCGTGGGGTATTGCAGGGCGGGGCAGGGGAGAAAAGGAAGAGGAAGGGAAAGGAAGGAAAGGAAAGAGAAGGGAAGGGAAGGGAAAGAAATGGAAGGGAAGGGGAAGGAAGGAAAGAAAAGAGACAGCAAGGGAAGAGAAAGGAAGGAAAGGGAAGTAAATGGAAGGGAAAGAGAGGGAAGGGATGGAAATTAAAGGAAAGGAAAGGAAGGGGATGGAAGGGGAGGGCATTAAATGGAAGGGAAGGGAAGGGAAGGAAAGGAAAGGGAAGGGAAGGAAAGGGAAAGAAAAGGAAAGGAAAGGAAAAGGATGGAAGGGGAGGGCATTGAAAGGAAGTGAAATGAAGGGAAGGGAAGGGCAGGGCAGGGTGGCACGGCGTTGAATAAGAGTGATGTGGCCGCGCCGGTGCAGTCATTGTGCTAAGTTACATCTGGGAGGCACGCGACCACCTGCCTTCCTGCCCTGATGCCGCTGTCCACACTAAACCCACCACCACCACCACCACCACCATTGCACAGTTATCATCAACACCACCACCACTAGCGCTGCAATCACCAAAACAACAACCAACAACTCCGCCACCACAACACCAATGATACCACCGCCACCATCACCAACATCTCCATCGACTATATAGTTAGCATTACCAACACCACTACCACCTCTGAAATCACCATAACAACCACCACGACGCTATTACTACCACCACCACCTCCACCACCACCACCTCATCTGTTTACCCGCCACACAGTAAATAGCATTCCCTTTGTGTCCTTTTGAAGTGGGTGGTTGCCGTCTGTCCCACACACTCGGCGTTCCCAATAGTGTGTGACACGTAACTATACAAGAACACGACAATCATATAAGAGTTAGGAATTTAGACTTAGATCCTTTCCACTCGTACAAACTGTCTTTTTTTTACGATGGTCGATTAGATGCCGTTATTCATTTGAGCGTGAAGAAAAAGCAGAAGAAGAAAAAGAAGAAGAAGAAGAAGAAGAAGAAGAAGAAGAAGAAGAAGAAGAAGAAGAAAAAAAAGAAGAAGAAAAAGAAATAGGAGGAGGAGAAAGAGGAGGAGGAGGAGAAGGAGGAGGAGGAGGAGGAGTAAAAAGTACAAAGAGGTACAGAGGAAAAGCAAACGACAACAGACCTCTTGGTCCTAACTAGGCTGTTTGTTGTTGCTACCATCTACTGTAATCTACGAGTCAGAGACAGGACAGGAGACGTTTGCTTCCCCGACTTCTACTCACAGGGCCTGGTTCTAAACCCCGGGAGTCATTGTTGTTATATAACGGAACTACGGCCTTACGCCAATGCCATGTAGCTTATTGGCCTGTAGATCAGTGTTTCTCAACCTTTTTTGTCCCGGTCCCCCTTTTCCAGTCACTTTTTCACCTGTGGACCCCCACAGGAGGCAACAAATCTTCATGTCACCTCGCGGGCCACTCATGGCCATCCCGATGTCTACATTTGCCACGTGGGCCGTGAGTTTGACACCCCTGGTGCCCTTACCTAATGTAGAGTAATTCTAGCATTTAAGCATTTCAGTTTTAAGGATTGTGTAGTATGAATTTTATTCCGAGCCGCATGTCTCCTAATTCCAGATAATGAATTTTAAAATAATTGGAATTTCTATTGAACACTTGAAATTCGGTTCATGAACCCTGGTTGGGAGCCACTGGTCTAGAGTTACGTGTGTGTTTATTCTTTAAAATTTGCTTTGCATTTACCTGTTTGTCATCAGTGTGTGTGTGTGTGTGTGTGTGTGTGTGTGTGTGTGTGTGTGTGTGTGTGTGTGTGTGTGTGTGTGTGTTCCTTTTTCGTCTCCTCTCCTCCTTCGTCTTTTACCTCTTCAGTCTTCGAGGAAGTCCATCATCTCTTTCCCTACAGCCTTGGCCGACGTTTCTTCTTGTGATTCACGTGACTGGGGCGTGTGGAC
Organism: Eriocheir sinensis; assembly: GCF_024679095.1. Lineage (NCBI taxonomy): Eukaryota > Metazoa > Arthropoda > Malacostraca > Decapoda > Varunidae > Eriocheir > Eriocheir sinensis. The sequence continues at coordinate 14,634,360 of NC_066552.1, forward strand.
ATGTTCCTGTATCCTGGCTACTTCCTCGGGAAAGTCTTGTCGTGGAGAAGGTGGTGTTGGAGGAGGCTTGCTTTTCGTGACGTCCTTTTCTGATCTTTTCTTGTGTGTCAGGTTGGCCTTGAGGGGCGGCACAGTGCTGCGGAGGTGGCGGCGACTAATAAAGCCTTCTCTGCGGCGCCCATACAGTGATACACGTCACCTGGCTTTGCTGACCTATTTACTTACTTACTTTAATTTTTACTTTTCTTATTTATTTTTTCTTTGCTTCTTGTTTTCTAGCTTCACCTTAGCTCTTTTTTTTTTGTTGTTTGTTTCCTGCCTTTCTTCTCCCTGTCTTCCTTTCTTCCTTCCTCTTTTTCTTTGCCTTGTGTTTTCTATCTTCTCTTTAGCTCTCCTCCCTTCTTTCTTTGTTTCCTTTCTTCCTTTCTTTGTGTCCTCGTGTCTTCCACCCTTTCTTTCCGTCGTGTTTGTTTCTTTGTTTCTTTATCTGAATTTCTTGGCTGAACGCTTTGTTTTTTGGCTTAATTACTTTACCTGACTCACCTTCAGTTGGCTTACCTTGCCTATTCCATCTGTCGTGCCTTGGTTTAGTTTACATCCGCCTTACTTCTCTGGCTTAATGACTTTTCTTACATAATTACCTTACCTGACTCTCCTCTAATTGACTCACTTTACCTTCCTTCACCTGGTTACCTCCCTTGTTTACCTTAGACTTGTTTAGCATAGTTTTTGTTGGCTTAATGACTTTCACGGCACTATTTACCTTACCTGTCTCACCTTTAGTTGCCTCCCGTTACCTGCCTTGCTTCACCTGCTTTTTAGTTTACATTTGCCTCACGTTTCTTGGCTTAATGGCTTCTTTTATTTGGCCTAATTTTTACCTTATCTAGCTGCGCAGTGGCTGAATGGATAGCGTGACGGCGCCGCGTTAGGGACGACGTGAGTTTAATCCCCGCCCGGTGCCACCAAGCTGGGATTTTTCAACCGTCGCCGAGTGGCTTAAAACTACCCACATGCTGTCCAGAAGAGCACCTATCAACCCGGACTCTAGATTCTAGGATTAAAGATGAGTTCCGGGGGACAGCATGAGCCAATGCAAGATGGCGCCACTATAAACCCTCGCCTGCGCCAGAACGGGCTGGGCCGACCATCAAGCCCCACCTGGAAGAAGCCTTGGGCCGACCATCAGGATCCACCGGGAAAAAGCCTACCGACGCTATGGGTCACGACGTAAAAAAAAAAAAAAAAACGCCGACTGCCCAGGCCAGAATTCGAACCCATGCCTGCAGATTCGTAGTTAGGGACGCTAACCACTGCACCGAGGAGGCGTATAAATACATAGAAAAGCTTCTTCGTTTTCGTCTTCGCGGGGCCAGCGTTCCCCCTCCCTGCGGCCGCGCCCTCACGCCACCCCACACCCTCCACGCGGCAGCCTCGCCACAACCAGCGGCAGGATGTGTACTACTGCACATCATGCGGACAACACCACGCACACTAGCGCGTCCCGGCAACTCCAGGCAACTCACGGCGCACCGAACCGTCAGTGACAGTCAAAAAATACAACTATAAAATGAATTGGTAACCAAAACAAATAAGAGCAAATTCAAAACAATAACGGAAGGAAGAAACACAATATTGCCCAAGACGGCACGGCACGCCCGTAGGGGAAAACTCAAGCCAAGGGAAAGTATTTGGAGCGGCAGGTGGCCGTGCGGGGAAGGAACACACGGGAAGACGGAAGGAAGCAGACGTCCTGACAAACCTGTACGGCCCTAGGAGCCACCCAGCAACACCACAACTCATCACACAAAACCTTGCAATCCCCGCCATGCAGTGTCCCTCGGTGCCACTCACCACGACAAGCAGAAGCGACCAGGCAACATTACACCAGACACAAAATAAGGCTTTGGCCTCGCACACCGTGAGAAACATCCACACGCACGAAACACTGAATCACTGCACGCAGGTCGGCCAGGATCGAGCTGACAGATAATGACCAGCACACGAAGGCCGAAAAGGATAATTAATAAAGTGATAACGTTCAAGACTCGCAGATTTATGAGCTACGTATTAAATGAATATCTCATGAATCTAAGAGTCTTGAATGTTATCAATTCTATCAATAATTATTTCAGTGTTTGTGCACAAATACCTGCCATTGCTGCTGAAGCTCCAAAGATAAAATGTAGACTACTAACGTCTTTTTGATTTGTAGAAAAAGTATGAAGTAAATACTGAAACATATGGACTGCTGAAAGACACCTCCAGCAGTTGTCGCGACACTGGACACAGCTGTGAACAGAGGCGAAGCAGAGACCCACTCTTTATCCTTCCTGTCGCTGCCTAAGTCCTCCTCTCTGTGTTTGAAGGTGAAGGTTCTTAGCCCATCGTGTCCTTGGGCTCGCTGGGGAAGGGCGTCACTGTGCCCCGCTCGAGGCACGCCAGCAGGTGGCGCGCCATGCGGGCCCGCACGTAGCGTACGCGGCAAGGGTCCTGGCCGTGGGCGATGCTGAAGGCGAAGGCGAGGGCGAAGAGACCGCAGCTGTAGCCGTCCCGCTGGCGCTGCACGGGCCGCATGACGGTGCCCGGGGGCGGGGCGTGCAGCTCCTGCAGCTGCCGCACCAGGGCGGCCGTGGAGGCGGAGAGCGTGTCGTAGAGAGAGTCGTACACGGCCAGCTGGCCGGGGAGCGCCGCGCCGTACGAGGACAGCAGTAGCCAGTGGCTACCCCCCGCGCGGCCGTAGTCCGCCATGGAGGCGAGGCTCATCGGCGTGGACCGGTTCACCACCTGCAGGAAGAGCGCTCCGCTGCCTGGCTGCAGGGGCGGCAGGGTGAAGGCGGCGCCGCTGGCGTACAAGCCGCGAGTGTTCGGGGACCGCCGCTGCAGCAGTTCCTGGGCCAGGTCCATGACGTCATCAGACAGCCAGCGCTCCCAGGATGTCCCGCCGGTCGGGGCTGCGCAGGCGCGGCGGCGGCAGCAGCGTCCAGGGCTGAGCTTCCCTCGGCGCTCCTTCGGGAGTGTCATGGGACGCGCCTTTCGGGGCTTCTTTAGATGGCCCTTTAGCAACTCCTTTAGAGCGTCCTTTGACGGCTTCCTTAGCAATTTTTCTTTGGCGTTCTTTCGGGGCGCCATCAGCCGCCGGCGGGTGTTGCCGTGCCTCGGATCGTGTGCCTTGGGGCGAAGGGGCGTTGCGAATTGCCGTGGCCGTACGCCGCGTGTTGGGGGCACACACACGCTCAGTGCCTTGCCGGGTGTTGGGGGCACACACACGCTCAGTGCCTTGCCGGGTGTTGGGATCACACACACGCTCAGTGCCTTGCCGGGTGTTGGGATCACACACACGCTCAGTGCCTTGCCGGGTGTTGGGGGCACACACACGCTCAGTGCCTTGCCGGGTGTTGGGATCACACACACGCTCAGTGCCTTGCCGGGTGTTGGAGGCACACACACGCTCAGTGCCTTGCCGGGTGTTGGGATCACACACACGCTCAGTGCCTTGCCGGGTGTTGGGGGCACACACACGCTCAGTGCCTTGCCGGGTGTTGGGGGCACACACACGCTCAGTGCCTTGCCGGGTGTTGGGATCACACACACGCTCAGTGCCTTGCCGGGTGTTGGGATCACACACACGCTCAGTGCCTTGCCGGGTGTTGGGGGCACACACACGCTCAGTGCCTTGCCGGGTGTTGGGATCACACACACGCTCAGTGCCTTGCCGGGTGTTGGGGGCACACACACGCTCAGTGCCTTGCCGGGTGTTGGGGGCACCCACACGCTCAGTGCCTTGCCGGGTGTTGGGGGCAAACACACTCTTCGTCCCCGCTTTACGCTGCTCACGGGCCTGGTCTTGCCGGGTGTCGGGGGCACGCACAGGCTAAGTGTCTTGTCGGGGCGTTGTTTCTTTGCCTTCACTCTTGGCTCCGTTCGCTGCCGCCTTCTTCGTTATTTGTTTTTTGCTGTTCTCCCTCTGCCACGTCTTTATCGTGTCATCCATGTCGTCCTGGCATCGTCTGACGTCATCGGCGAGGCCCTGAAGCTTCATTACGCCGCATCGTTCATTATACTCAATGGTGACGGGATGGTCTTCGTGGAGGCGCCCCACAACACCTCCTCGGCCCTTCATTCTGTGCCTGTACCTTCCGGGGATCGTTATGTTCCTAAGGACCGACGTGTCGGTGTTCGGGGTTGGTGGCGCGCACGTTCGTTCCTCGACTGTTTCTTGTGCGTCGCGGCAGTCTTCCTCCGCTGAGGGCAGCTCTTTACAGGCAGTTACTGGGGTGGCAGGCACGGGCTGGCACTCCGTTGTTACGGGACACTCTGCTGATGGTAACTCTATACAGGCAGTTACTGGGGCAGCAGGCACGGGCTGGCACTCCGTTGTTACGGGACACTCTGCTGATGGTAACTCTATACAGACAGTTACTGGGGCAGCAGGCACGGGCTGGCACTCCATTGTCACAGGACACTCTGCTGATGGTAGCTCTATACAGACAGTTACTGGGGCAGCAGGCACGGGCTGGCACTCCGTTGCTACGGGACACTCTGCTGATGGTAACTCTATACAGACAGTTACTGGGGCAGCAGGCACGGGCTGGCACTCCGTTGTTACGGGACACTCTGCTGATGGTAGCTCTATACAGACAGTTACTGGGGCAGCAGGCACGGGCTGGCACTCCATTGTCACGGGACACTCTGCTGATGGTAGCTCTATACAGGCAGTTACTGGGGCAGCAGGCACGGGCTGGCACTCCATTGTTACGAGACACTCTGCTGATGGTAGCTCTATACAGGCAGTTACTGGGGCAGCAGGCACGGGCTGGCACTCCGTTGTTACGGGACACTCTGCTGGGGGCAGCGCTGTACAGGCAGTCTCTGGGGCGGAAGTTGCCGGCTGACTTTCTGGAAGGGAACACTCTGCTAAGGGCAGCCCTGTGCGGTCAGTTACTGGGATCACATGCACGGGCTGACGTTCAGTCAGGGAACACTCGCTGACTAAGGTTTTGATGTGGAAGGAAAAGGTCAGCGGTGAAAACGACGTAATATCAAACGCAAGTTTAACTTTCCCCTCCACGATCCGTACCTCCTGCAAACACTTGATTAGGAACCTTGCATCTAACGCCTTCTTCCGGACGGTCCGGCGTCCTCTCTTTACCTTCATCCTCACGAAGCAAGCCGTGTCCAGCCCCGCCACGAGGGCGCGGTTCACGGCGACGCGACACTCTGCAAACTCTTTGGTCAACGCGGTCACGCACACACAGCTCTCAGGGAGCAGCTCAACGGTCACTGAAACTGTATATACATGTAAGTTTGTATATTATAATTCTAATCTATGTGTACATAAAAGACAGTTAAAAATATATTATACAAACTTGCATGTATATACATCTCAGCGAAAAGTGTGAGTCGCCACAAAGCCCAAGCACTTAAAACAGAAGCCCCGCCACCTCAGACGCCCGGTTTGTTCTTCTCTCTCGCTGGCGGCTCTCAGGGCGGTGGTGTCGTCATCAGCAACATTCCTCATGCTGTCTCTACCCTAAACAACCTCCAGGCTTGCTTTGCTCTGAGGGTGGTGGCGTTGCTGTCAGCAGTGTTCCTCATGCTGTCTCCTCAACCAAAACAACCTGACCTCACCCAAACATTCTGACACTAAACAGAACAGCAATTGCGCCATACATTCTGCAGAGAGAGAGAGAGAGAGAGAGAGAGAGAGAGAGAGAGAGAGAGAGAGAGAGAGAGAGAGAGAGAGAGAGAGAGAGAGAGAGAGAGAGATTATAGATGACACCTGTACATTAGGGCAACACGTAGACTTAATTCACACCTCGCCTGAGCCTTCTGTATCTTGTACCCACGGCTCGGCACCTTTGGCACTTCTATGTATTTTTTGTTTTTTTGTTTTTCATTTTTACATTTTTTGTCAGTCACTTTAAAATATACAAACTACAAATTCATACCACTGGGATTTTCGGATGATTGGACTTTTACTGTATTGGTGTCTTTCTGCATACGTATGTGTGCAAAATAATTGCTGCATTAACAAAAGGAAAGACTTTTTTATTCAAAAGGAATATTAATACTTGAGAAATGGAAGGGCAGACACTTTGACTGATTGATTTAGAATGTTTTTATACCTATAGTCCGTTCACTTCAGCTGTGAATCCACAATGGCTGGAAATATTGATAAAAGATGAAAGTATAATAATCATTAAATGTTGTTCTCTGACTTCTACTCACCATAATTATTAACATTTGAGGATGGGAAGTTGTGTTAATAGTTGTGGAATCACTGCTTATTCCAATGTTTTCAACAAAATAAACTTATCTATATCAGATGAGCTAAGTAAAGGAATACTAATATTTCTCGATCATAGGGTAGTGTTTTGGAGCCAAAATTGTCAGATACCCTCCCTGCCAACAGCCAGTCAGCAGTGTCTTAATATACTAAGGTAAGATCTAGGGATCCACCTTAACAGAGTGGACTATAGTATAATTCATGTTATGCCACAAAGGCAAAATAAAAAAAGGTTAATTCTGTTTTGTTTCTAACTTAAGAAACCTAGTTAATAAAAACCTACCTAACTGGACCTGTCACCTTATTTTGACAACGTATTTATTTTCCAAGGCTGCAGCTACCTTATCCATAGCAACACTCAGCCTCCTCACTTCAAGAAGGATGTCTTCTTGAATTTCCACCATGTTTGGCCCAACTGGTGGGTTAACCCTCCTCTGTCTGCTGGTGGAAGCGTGGGAAGGTGCCGCTCCTACATGAGGGGGAGATAGAGTTTCTGGGGCACAGTGTACAGATGCCAGTTGAGGGGCCAGCCGGTGAGTAGTAGTAGGGCGGGGATGGTGAGGATGGGGCTGTGATGGGCCTTGCAGAGGTGCGGGTGTCAAAGAATCCTCCGAAAAGAAGATTCTACACACTCCTGTGTCTGCAGAAGCTGTACGTAAAAAATCATTATGATAAGAGTAATTCAACATGGTATGATATCTTATTTTGTGCTTTGATTATGAGTAGCTAGGAATTTTAGGAAAACCTAAACTAATATGTCTGCTCAACTTAAGACATATATGTTCAGACCACACAGACTCTATGCAGAATGGTGATCTGTCCTTAAACCCAATTAAAACTACATAAAAGCTTTGCAATTTCTGCCTTGGCAAACATAAAGGTGAAAAGGTCAAGTTGATTTTCAGATGAATTGTGTTGCACTGAACCACTGAAGGTGGAAGTTTATTTCATAATTAAGTTTCTCTGGATATCAAGAGTTGGTGGGCGAAACAATAAAATAATAATCTATACCAAATAAAGCAAATGAATGTTTTAAAAAATCAAGATAAACAACAAAAGTTATGGGAAATCGAACCCATGCCTTTAGAGCAACTGATGAGTGGGGTCACTTTTCCTTCATAACGAGTCCACAGTGAGGGGCTGGGGTGTTACGGCAAGTGCTGCCCTGCTGACTACTATTATGAAGGCCTGAGTTCGATTTCCAGCACTTAACGACAAACATTTCAAGATTTTTCACTGCAGTATTGAATTTCTTATGGTGAAATGTATCAAGTTAGTAGCACTTGTCACAAAGACTAATGTTACGTAGGTTACCAAATACAAAGATTAGCATGAAGTACATTTATAAAATAATTTACCTGCGGACACAGAAGGTGTTGGACGAGGATCTGATTCTAAACCAGATCCTGTGCCCGCTACAACTGCAGGGTCCAGCACCTGCGCCATGGCCTCCTCAGCATCGGTGAGGTTGTTCGTTTGTACAGAGCCGCCACCTGTACAATTTTGTAAAAAAATATTACATGGCAATGCAGTTATGCATAAACTTATTCTGAATCATTACCTGAATAACTGCCCAAACACTGTTATACCTGTCTTTGCCAAAATAGACAGCTATTTCCACCAAAGTGCCGCAAAAGTGGCCCCTGGCATAGTGACGGCATTAACTTATCACTGCTAAAATATTAACTTATTACCTCTTTATTCATTATTCTAATACTTGAAAAACAATAATTAGCGATATAAACGGTTATCTGTGTTTGTTAACATATAAACCCTATAAGTTATGTGTTTTTTGATAGAGGGATGAGGGACTGCAAAGACAGCGATGAAAACCATCTAGAACTAATGTCTAGAGAAGATAGTCTTTGCCTTACCACTTCAAAGGAAATAGTTATGTTAGTGATGGAAGAGTCAGACAGTTGATAGGAGAAAGGGGGTATTTAATTCATGGGTAATATAAACATAAAATGTTCTAGTGAATGTCTGCCATTCCTCACAGTCAGAGGTTGCATAACCTTTAGCTAGTCTAAGAGGACCCACAGAATGAGCATAACGTTTTTGCTTCTAATATAAATGATTAAAGGATTTGGGGAAACTTTTTATCTTATTGATAATGGATCTATCAAGGGCCAACTGAGAATACAAAAAGTAGGTTCAGTACCTGTCCTTAAGGTACTTGAATTGTTCCAAGGCAAGGACGACTTGTTGAGAGCTTCAGTCTAGATAACGTGGCACAACACAGCTGTTGCAGATTTCATCATCAATCACTATCGTGCCAGAAGAAGTTAATTATGTTGAATTAACTAGCAGACAGTGACCAAATTTAGGAAAATTGGCCAATATATCTACATCTCCTACTCTATCCCCATCCTAATCCACTAGATGAAACATAGGTCGGGGCAGAGATCCACGAGTGAGGACCCTAAGAAGTGAAGCAGTCCACAAATTGTTCATGAAGTGGAGTATTTTTTACTGACGGGTGTTCTCTAGGGTAGTCAGATACAATAAAAGTGTAACCTCCCGGCTGGATATGTCAGCTTCGTACACGCCCGCCACCCGACCACTCCACCAATAGCTGTCGCGACCTGAACCTGACCTTACCTGAGTGAATGATGGCTAACAATGCTTCACCCACTCCCCCCCCCCCCTCTCTCTCTCTCTCTCTCTCTCTCTCTCTCTCTCTCTCTCTTTAAACATTTTAAACACTTTATTATGTTTGTCAAAAACAACATATATTTATCTCTTACAATTATTGATCACACAAACAGCCCTTTATAAGCTAAGGCTTTTTGGGCAAGAAGCATTAGGATAAAAGAAAAATACAAGGATACAAAAAAATACAAAACAGGAAAACAGAAAAAAATGCTTAACATACATTATAAAGATGAATAAGATAATATTAAAGCATAATAGATAGTTTCTTGGTAAATCAATTATATTAAGAATGGAAATATAACAAATCATGAATGAAAGATAATAGAAGAAAATTATTCAGAATAAAAGAAAAAAAAAACAGAGCTCAATAACAAACTGAGAAAGAAGAAAGAAGAGAAAAACATAATGTTATTTTATAATCAATCAAGTTTGACTCAGAATTCAGTTAAGGATAAAAAACTCAATAAAATGGCACTTGGTAAGAATACTGAATTACAGAAGCACTACTGATAATATCATACTCACACATTCACTTGAATGTGCATACAAAAGCACCTACAAAATTGTATACATATACCCATATACACACATTTGCACTCACCTGATATATACATGTACACATATATAAGTGAGGGGCCTATTGGGGATCCTAAGAATGATAATACAAAAGACTGATGGATAACATAAGTGCAGATAGATAAACATTAAACACATATTGAAATTAGTAAACATTTGCAAGTAGATTTGACGTTTGGTGATTAATACAAGGACAAGAGATATTTCTTGTATTTGCATTGAAAGGTCTTAAGGCTGGGTGAGTGTTTGATGAAAGGTGGGATGTCATTCAAAATCTTGGGTCCTTGATACATAAGGGAGTGTTTATAGAGGGTGAGCTTAGGTCTGGGTAACTGTAAAGAGTTTTGGTTGCGGGTATGGCAGTTATGATTTGGAGTTGCAGTGTTGCTGATTGTGTCTTGTGATGTCACTGAGATTTAATATATTTAAAGACTTGAATAGTGGAGGGGTGTGTTCACAAAAGTCACTATTAGTGATTATTCTGATGATTTTCTTATGTAACACATTGATATGTTGTAAATGACTGGGGTACGTGGTGGACCAAATAGCATTACAGTAGTTTAAATGTGGATAAATATGTGCGTAATATATACATTTAAGAATATCTGGAGGAACATACAGTTTGTTTTTTAGGAGAAGTGGAAACGTTCTGGATAATTTTAAAGAAAGATGGGAAATGTGATGTTTGAAATTTAAATTTTTGTCAATAGTTAATCCAAGAAACTTTGTCTTATTTACTTGTAGAATGTCATCATTTAAGAGGCTAAGATTTGGTAGTGGCTGGTACTTAGTTGTGGTGTTAGTAAAAAGCATGTAATAAGTTTTGGATGTATTCACCGTTAAGCGGTTTCAGAGAATTCAGAGAATTTAACAAGTTCCCTATTTGCAGTGTGCACCAGATCTGAGGGTTTATCACCAATCATAGATAATGTAGAGTCATCAGCAAATAGTATAGGTTTTAGTGAATTGGAAATGTTACAGATGTCATTGATATATAAAAGAAACAATATTGGTCCCAGTATACTACCTTGTGGTACTCCCAAATGAACCGGTTCTGTATGGGAAGTGCGTTGTAAAGATCAAACATGCAGGTATTTATAGCGTCAAACGTACTAAGACCAGGTCTAAAGCCAAATTGTTTGTCATTTAATATTTTCATTTTGTTTAGGAACATTATTAGATGTTTCTTCATAATAGTTTCAAAAATTTTGGAAAATATAGGTAAAATGGAAATAGGTCGATAATTAGAGATGTCAATTTTACTACCAGTTTTGTGAATCGGGATGATTTTGGCCTGCTTAAACCTGTCCGGGAAGGTGCCAGCCTGTATTGACTGATTGAATAATGTTGTAAGGGGGATGGCAAATAATTATCTGTTTTATTTTATTATTTCAGTAGGAATTTCATCAATGTGGCCTTTCTTGTTCTTAAGGGACTGGATTGCAGCAATGCTATCGCTATGAGTTATTGGAGGCATTAACATTGAGCTCGAGTAGTTACCTCTTAAATAGGAATTGTGAGAAATTTGTGTGGGTGGCAGTTCATCAGCAAACTTGGGGGTTATTTTTCTCTCTCTCTCTCTCTCTCTCTCTCTCTCTCTCTCTCTCTCTCTCTCTCTCTCTCTCTCTCTCTCTCTCTGCGGCAGAGTTCCTCGTCGAAGACGGAACTATTGCTATTCTGGTGCTGGGATCGACGACATAACTGCTGCTCTTGAGGAGATCTCCCCCCAGGCTACTAATGATTCACTGTTTGTTATTCACACAGGTACGAACGACGTCACCACGACCCGGTCTGAGGAACTCCTGGAGAAGTACCGTAGGCTCATCCAGCAATATAAGATTAAATCCCCTAACTTTTTCAGTAAGGCCTTCAGCCTAAACAACCGCTTACAGACTCTTTGTAAGGAGCTTGACGTGGAGTTCCTAAACGCATGGGACAATTTCTATGGACAAAATGAGCTCTTCCACAGGGACGGATTGCACCTTTCTCCCATCGGGGCAGCCAGACTCGGAAGGCTCCTCAACGAAGCAGTGCGTGTCATCCGAGCAAAAAACGAGTCACGGCCACGTCCCTCCACCCCGCCCGTGTAAATAGACGCCGTGCATCGCAACAAACCCGTAACCGTGATCCCGCAAGTACCACCACCTCTATTACCAAGCCTCTAGATAACTTAAAAATCCTTAGTTTCAATGCGCGTAGCCTAAGAAACAAATTTGATGAACTGAGATGTCTTGCTTTAACAGAAAATTTTGACATAATTGCTATAACCGAAACATTTATCGATACCACAAATATTGATTTAAGTTCCGAATACAACATAGATGGCTACAGACTCTTCAACAAAGATCGTGTAAACCGTAGAGGCGGTGGCGTCGCCCTTTATGTCAAAAGCTATTTGCAACCCACTGACAAAACACCGGGAAACAGTAACGTTGAACATTTGTGCGTGCGAGTAAACATTGCAAAAGTCAATTTAAATATATCTGTCACCTACAGACCTCCCGGGCAATCACTCGATGACGACCTTGAAATGTACAGCGTCTTAGGGCAGTCACTTAATAACAGCGACTCACTGATATTAGGAGACTTTAACCTCCCCCATATCGACTGGGCGACACTGTCAGGTTCAGAAGGCGAGTCACATAGAATGATCGAATTTCTAGAAGAAAATTATCTAAGCCAAATGGTTTCTGAGCCAACTCGACAAAATAATATACTCGACCTTGTTATAACGACCCAAGATAACCTTGTCAGTAGTGTCACGGTAGGAGAACACCTCGGTTCTTGTGATCATAAATTAGTGCGCGTCGACATTAAAGCTCAATCATCAGTGACTGAAAATAAAGTAAAGGTGCCCAATTTCAAAAGAGCTAACTTCGTAGAAATCCGACAAAAACTAACAGAAATACAACTATCAGATGACGGCAACGTAGAGGAAGCCTGGCTAAGCCTTAAAAATCACTTACTCACTCAGCAGAACACATTCGTCCCCTTGTGTGAGAAGCGAATTAACACTAATAAAAGCCCACCGTGGTTTAATAGCGAAATTAAACAATCAGTCAATGAGAGAAAATTGTTTTACAGGTTAAAGAAAGAGCAAAGCACGCCCGAGAACATTAGACTTTATAATGATGCCAGGCGACGAGTAAAAAGACTAGTAGGTCAGGCAAAGCGTAGATATGAAGAAAATATTGCAGCCAACTGTAAAAATAACCCGAAATCTTTCTTCAGTTACATA
>NC_066552.1:14652117-14668070 GCF_024679095.1 Eriocheir sinensis
AGTTGTATGGTGTAGGTTCGTTAGTTGTTCTGGTGTAGTTATTGTTTATCGGGCACCTTATTTGTATACCCCCGGCGTGCTGGGGGTGTGTGTGTTTGGATTGTTTGTGTGCAGAGAGCTAAGCTAAGCTATGGCGTCACTTGTGTGAAGTGATGTGTGGGCGGTTGTTCTCGTAGTGGCTTCAAGCTGCGCGGAAACCAGGGGTGGACCAAGTTCGTGCTGCCGTCAAGCTCCTTGACGTGGGTGTAGTTCACGTCGTCTTGCTGGTCTAGTTTCTCCCATATCTTTCTGGCGGCCTCCCGTAGCCTTGTGCTGACTAGTTGTACTCCGAGTCTGCGGTGTTGTGCTGCTGTGTTTTCCGTGTACGGGTATTTCTGTCCGGTGGCAAATCTCAGCGCTTTGTTCTGCAGCCTCTGAAGCTGTAACATCTTGGTGTGGGAAGCCATGTGTGTCGGGGTGGGTGAGTAGTCTAGTATAGGAAGTATCTTAGTCTTTACTAGATACAGTTTGAGCCGCTCTGTGAAGTGCCAGAATCTGTTTAGTGATGTGAGGGCTGTTTTAACTTTCATGGTTTTGTCGTTGACATGTTTAACGATCAGGCCGTTGGATGTCACTGTGTGGCCTAATATCTGGCATTGTTTTTGGTGGGAGATGGTGTTGCCCTGTATTTGCATGTCATTTAATTTTTTCCTGCCGAGTGCGACCACAGCGAACTTGTCTATGTTTGTTTTGATCTTCCATTTTTTTTCAAATGTGTTGAGTCTGTTCGCCTCCCGCACGACCAGGGCGTCATGGTGGTCTAGGGTACCGTTGGAGGTCACTATTTGTGTCGCGTCGTCAGCATAATATATATCCATACAGCTTCTGTTATCAGACCGGGGCATGTCAGAGGTGTAGGTGATGAAGAGCGTTGGTGATAACACGCTGGGAGGATATTGCTGACTTAACTCGAATGGAAGCTGAGCGCTGATCAAGGAAGCTACATAACAGTTTTTCCGTTAGCTCTGGCAGTCCGAGTTGAAGTATTTTGTATTGCAGGCCCTGTAGCCAGACTTTATCAAACGCTTTGCCGATGTCGCGTTGGATAATAGTGCAGTTTATTCCTTGTCCTTTAGTGAGTGCTACCTTTTCGCTGGCGATGGAGATAGCTGACGTAGTGCTCCTCCCTGCCCTGAAGCCATACTGGGACGGGTTATAAAGGTTGTTTTCCTCCAGGTGACATCTGAGTCGTAAGTTGATTATTCTTTCAAAGATTTTTCCAGGGACTTCTAGGAGTGAGATTGGTCTGTAGTTCTTGGGATCCGTGGATGGTTTGCCTGGTTTAGGTATCATGGTGAGAGTGGCAACTTTGAATCGTTGAGGGAAGTAACCTGTTGTTAACATCGCATTATATATGGTGAGTAGGTACGCCAGCCCCCGGGGGGGTAACATGCTGATTTGTTGTTTATCTATTTTGCTCTCTCCGGGCGACGTGTTTTACGTTTTGTTTATAGCTGATCGGAGCTCGGCTGTGCCTATTTCCATAGTCAACAGATGGGCCTGTGTTAGGCGTTGCAGATCAATCGTATGGTGTGGCCTGGTTCTTGTTGGGTCCTGTTGTTGCCTTTACTTCCCGTTCATTGTATTGGTCATAATGAGCATTGTCTTCAGGTCTTATTGTGAACACTGACTTCCAGGTTTCTCTGAACTCTTGGGCAATACCCTCGTCATCCTGTATTTTGACTCCTCCCTTTTCTAGGTGTATGGGGCGGTGGTGTGTGTTGCCCTGCAGGCGTTTTGTTCCCTGCCAGAAGGCTTTTAGGTCCTTGTATTTCTCGGCGAGGCCTTTTATTGTGTTTTCCCAGTGCCTGTTGTATGCTGTTTTGCACGTATCTTGTAGCGTTCGTTGGAGAACTCTACTTTGTTGATAAAGATCATGCGTCCAGCCGTGCCTCCCGGCGTATCGGAGGATGTTGGTAAAACGTAGCTGTGCGTCCGTAATCTCTTGGTTGCGGTGGGGGTATGATAGTGTTTTGTGCCTTGTGAGGGGTATTGCTTGTGCTTGGGCAGTTTTAACAGCGGTATACCAGGTGTTGACAGCGGTTTCTATGTCATCTGTGTTTTCCCCTCTAGATGTAGGTCAGGTAGTTCTGAGTCAATAATGTCCTTATATTGCTCCCAATTCGCCTTTTTTGTGTTCATCCGCTTTGGGCAGGGCACGACAACGGGAGTGGTTGAGATGGTGAACAGTATTGGGAGGTGGTCGCTCCTCGTTAGTGGCCCCTGGCTGGTGTGGGTGTTGTGGTATGTTTTCCCATTCGTTAGAATCACGTCAGGCGTGGTGAGGGCTGAGTGGCCTATAAACGTGGGGAAATTTGGACCTATGTGCTGGGCTCCGAAGGTGGTGATGATTTTCATAATGTTTCGTCCAGTTGTATTTGTGTTGGAATGGCCAAGGCTGGTGTGGCGTGCGTTTAAGTCGCCTAGGAAGTACATGGGTTCAGGTATGCGTAGCAGTTTATAGAAGTCAGGAAACATAATGCAGCCCTCTCGTGGGGGGATGTAAGTAGTGGCAATATTAATGGGGCCGAGGGTAGTCATTAATTTAACAGAAAGGGTGTCGGAGTAGTGGAAGTCGTCATATATTTTGTGCTGGGTTCCTGTTTTGACTGCTATTGCCACTCCAGCGTGTTGTTCACCTGTTCTGTTCCGCTGATAACATGAATAACCCGGTATCTTTAGAGCCTGGGTGTTGGGGAGGCCATGGCTATTTATGAGGATTACATCTGGGTTCTCGTGTGTGTACGTGTTTATTAGATTGATGCGTTTGGTGTGCCAATGGTGGACATTGTGCTGTAGTATTTTTAGTTGATTGGTAGGTTGTGTGAATGACATGGTTGTATTAGGGGTCAGTTTTTGTTGATCCTTTTGCCTCGCTCCTCAGCCCGGGGCGAGTGCTTGCTCTGTTGGCACCTTTGTGTTGGTCCTGATGTGGTGGGCATGGTTGTGTGGTCGAGGGGACCGACCGCGAGGGTTGAGGGAGTGGGGGCGATGGGGGGGATGGAAGGGTCGAGCCGTCGCTCCTCTGCCCCAGTTCTGACCCTGGTACCTCTTCACGAGGTGATTCATCGTTTGTTTGGGTTGGGGTGACAGCCTGGGCCGAGCCTGCCGCTGTGGGTGGGGGGCGGGTCTGAATGGCCGTTGTTGATAGACTTAGGACTAGGGCCTGAAGGGTCTGAGCGAGTTCAGCCAAGGCTGTGTTTGCTGATTTCGTGTTAGCCGGTGATGGGAGGCCATTTTCAATGCTCAGTGTCCTTATGACAGCCTGGTATGTGCCTGGCGTTCTTTGCTCTTGAGATAGGGCAGTAGCCGTAATAGCTGCAACCTTCAATTGGTTTTCTAATGAGCCGGGTTGTAGGTAAGTCTGATTGTTGTTGGCTACATAAGAATACAATTGGTTAGGTTTCAGCTTGCTGGCATTTACCCTGGCACGTTTGTCTTTTAGTGCCTGTTTTCTTTTCGGGCATTTCATGGCCATGCAAGAGTGCTGGCCTGAGCACAGGACACAATTCTGCTCCCCTGCGTCGCATTCTTGCCACGTGTGGTCTGTCTCTGCACAGATTGAGCACACCTTGTAGTCTTGTGGCTTGGTGCACTCCTTTGTTGTGTGTCCTTCAATCTGGTAGCATCTGAAGCACACGGTGAGTGGAATAAACTGTTCCACCTCCAGCTGGGCTGGCGTAAGGCTTAGATTTAGGACCTTCAGTCCCTGCCTGCATGCCGTGGCAGCCATGTCTTGTGTTCTGAGCATGACTTTATACGTGTGGCCTTTCGGGAAGCGAATGACCTCTGTGACGGATGCCCAGCTCTGTATGCGTTCAATATCTTGTTTGATATGAAGCATATCATGGTCCGCCAAGCCCTGTACATTCTTGATGATAATGCACTTGCGGCATTTGACCTCTGGGGGGGTGTATAGGGTGAAGCCCGCGTCGCCGAGGACTTTGGCTGTTGTGTCCAGATATATGTGGTCAAATGACTTGTCATCTGCCACGTACAAGTAGCCCCCATAGCTCTCCTTTATATCTGCCACCAAGATGTTCTGGTTGGCTAGGCATTCAAGGAGTTTTCTCTCTATGGCTGTTTTTTCTGCTCCATCCTTGAGTTTATATTTCACCTTCACCCTGTGGAGGGTGGCCATGGTGGGGCGTGATGAGCCTAACTAGGCATAGGCAGCCTCCTACACAGTCCTAAGCCGGCGAGAAACAGGGCCGGATATAGTGTGCCCCCAATACGGTGAGTGAAGGTTTTGAAGACCACAAGGGCTGTTCACCTCACAGTACGGGTAGTGGCGGAAGCAATCAAGAGATTATAGTGCGCTGGGCAGTGTACTGGGTAAGAGGGTAGTGTACGGGTGACTTTATTGGGTCGGTGCATCGTCTGGGCCGGGTGGGTGGTGAGTGAGTGTCACTGGCCGGGCCCGGGCACCCCGGAGCGCGCCTGGAGCACACGTCCTCTCCCGGTGCTGCCTCAGGGCAGACTCCGGCGGCCATTGCTACGCGAGCGAGCCACCGTCAAACCCGGTGACGCCACCGGGCAGCTGCAGTGGCCTCGTGTGAAAGGCACCATTGAAAAGAATGTGAGGTAACTGGTGACGGGTGAGAAAGAGGCCTTGAGCACGAGCATTGAGGGTTGGTAACTGTGCACCTGACGTCATGGGGGAGGAGCTGGGAGGGTTGAGAAGTTGAGAGAAGTCTGCTTGTGGCCGTGGAGAGCGAGAGTGCCCGTGTAGTATCTCGATTTTGGGGGGTTAATATGGCTTTGTGTGTGGTAGATGGGCGCAGCAATCACTTCAGGAAGGACAATAGTTTATATGGATCCCCTTGTGAGCTTGAAGATAGATGGAATAGTGGCGTAACTTCTGCAGAAGTTATTGGTACTCACTGGATGACTCAAGGATGTGTCGGGTAAGTGATGCTCAAGTCTCTGGTATAACAAGAGTGTTTTTTTCCCTCGTTGATCTAAATCGTATGTGATTCAGTTCGTAGGGGGTGAGGGTAAGAATAAGACTACAGTAATAGGCTGTCTGCAATGTCGGCGAAGAATGTGCCAAGGGAGTGTGTTCAGCGCGTACGAGTAGGTTTGGGCAGACTGAAGCTTCGCTGGGAATGAGCACCGCAGTAACGAGCCACCTTGCCTGTTACCTTCTTCTTTTGAGCTGTTTCGCTTTGTATCGCTGCTTAGGTCCTCCTTGGTACTTCTTGACACTTAGATACCTCACGACGCACTCTTGGTTACTTCACTGCGTACACTTATATACTTCAACCTGCACTGAACTCTGTTTTTCTGGTTGGGCATATAAATTAGGCCGTTTCGGACACCGCCACCTCCACCCCACCACTCCACCAAAAGCTTTTTATTCCCTGCCGATTTTTTTCATAGAATTATCAAGCTACTGTAAAAAGAAACAATTACACCTGACAAAGAAAGTTCTCCTGAAGATGAAGGTATCAATAGATTTCTTGTAAGTTAGAAAGGAAGGAAGGTAGGCAAGCTTTTATACAAAATTATAGGCGATGGACGAGTGGCCTCGTAGCGTAAAAACACATTTAGCCTAATATTACAATTTAATAAGTTCGTGTAAAAATTTGCTTACCTCCCTTCCTTTCTAACGTATCGCTAATCTGTTGACACCATCATATTCAGGAGAATTTTCTTTATCAAGTGGCACTGTTCCTTTTTACAGTAGCTTAATAATTATATGGAAAATTGGCATGGAATAAAAAGTGGTATAAACCTTTATAACTCGTCTTTGATTTCAACTCGCATTATTTTCTTTATTTTTAGTCAGTTTGAGTTGTTTTCAACACAGTCATAATCTGCAATCTTTCTCCTGTCCAATGATGAAAAAGGCAAGTATGTTTTACGCGACATGAGTTGGCTACGAAGCATAAAAGTAAAACTTGTAGTGTGGCGAGGTCTGTTTCCTTGATCGCGTCTCTCTCTCTCTCTCTCTCTCTCTCTCTCTCTCTCTCTCTCTCTCTCTCTCTCTCTCTCTTGCCCCTTGCTGCATGAGGACATTCCAGTCTATATCAAATCATACATGCTACTATGCTCATAACCATATAAAATGTCAATGTAGAGCTGTTGATCCAAAATCATTGCGTAGCACGCCAAATACTACTGCATTGAGTAATTATATACAGTAGTAGTGAGCAGGAATAATTTGTATCGTCTTAGGTAGAGCAGCGGCGCATTGCATACCTCACAGCAAAAGTGGTACATGGCAACTTTGCATCGTTCATCATCATTTTAACAGAGATGTCTTTGGCTTCAAGCTTAAGAAAATGCTTTAAAAAGTACTTTTCATCTACTCCTTTTTGGACTATTGCTACTCACACACTGTTGTTAATAACAAGGCAACACTATATTAATTTCATATATTTGTTACATAGAAACTTTATGACGTCATTCTCCAAGCCCTTCCTGCGTCGTGACTGGCTCGGTCTGGCTGACACATCTGACTGTTGATTGGCTGGTTGTGGGTATGGGCCGAGCCAGTGTACAGTTCCGAATAATGCGTCCCGGGGTGATGGGCTCTTTTCACCACAGACTCAGGGGCAGCTTTGCCAAATTGTCGTACTATGAACATTACATTTATCATTTTTAGGCTCTAATATTGTCGTAACCACACAAATGACGTTAGAAAATTAGTTATCGTTAAAACGGCTAAATATAGAAAGTTTTCGTTCTTTTTGCTTGAGTTATCGGTCAGAAACTACGAAAATGCAATGCGATAGGTACGATAATCTGGCACCGCGGCCACGCGCAGCTATAGCCCATGTACCAAACTTTACCTTACCTTACCTTACCTTACCTAACCTAACCTAACCTAACCAAACCTAACCTTACCTTACCTTACCTTACCTTACCTTACCTTACCTTACTTTACCTTACCAAACCTAGCCTTACCTTACCTTACCTTAACCCATCGTTCCTCGGTGTGCCAACGCTCACCACGCCGCTGTAAGATAAGCTAATAGACTGCCTGTCACATTCACCTTTAATATGACGAACTAATACACTGTTACACACATACTGATAATAACACACTCCCTTGCCCTTCCTTTAGCCCTTTACTCTTAGCCTTGCCTTAGCCCTTCGCTCCTCGGTGTGACAACTCGCCCGTCACGCCACAGTTTTTTTTTTTTTTTTTTTTTTTTTTTTTTTTTTTTTTTTTACATTGCAGCCTATTGCGCCGGTAGGCTTCTTCCAGGTGGATCCTGATGGTCGGTCCAAGGCTTCTTTCCGGTAGGTCCTGATGGTCGGCCCAGCCCGTTCTGGCGCAGGCGAGTGTTTATAGTGGCGCCATCTTGCATTGGCTCATGCTGCTCTCCCGGAGCTCATCTTTGATCCTAGAATCTAGAGTCCGGGTTGATAGGTGGTCTTCTGGACAGCATATGGGTAGTTTTAAGCCACTCGGCGGCGGCTGAAAAATCCCAGCTTGGTGGCACCGGGCGGGGATTGAACTCGCGTCCTCCTGAACACGAGGCCGTTACTTTGACGATTCAGCCACCGCCTCCCCAATTATGACGGCCGTGTGTGTCGAGCAAACTCCCGGCAAACACACGGTAAGCCCAAGTGGCCATTATGTGGAAGACTGAGCCATTCCTCCCGCACCAGCCTCACCGACACCCACACGCCTCCCGCCGTGACTCCGAGGCTGGGTGTGCGCCGATCACAGTGCCGGCGGTGTCGTGAGGTGTCGGGGAGCTTCATTAGGCATGTGCTTTGGTGAGGGAGACGTAAAGGAACTTAGATTTGCACTCGTGTATCAGATGCTATTCGTGGCTCTTTCCACATTAACATTAAAGGTGAACATGCTTAACATTTAAGCTTTGGTTCTTGACCCGTCGGCTGCGATTGGCACGGATATAACTTTCGCCGGTGGCCTGGTAACATATAGCCCCAGGTCTTTCTCTGCCTCTGTGGTGGATAGTGGAGTGTTTTCCATGTGGTAATGGTGTACTGGATATCCCCTCCCAAGGTGCATGACTTCACATTTATCTTCATTGAATTGTAGCAGCCACTTTTTGTTCAATCCCTGTAGCTTGGTGATGTCTTCTGGTAGGAAATCCGCTGCCTAGGAGTTAAGTTGTCTCGCGAGTAAAGTGATGGTGGTTTTGGTGATGATGCGAAGATGGTACGTAAGAAACATTGATTTATAGGTACCAGATTCCAGTGGCGTTAATTTTCAGTAACAATAGGAGTGAATAAGAGAGCAGGTCGTGTCGTGCATGCGAGGAACTGATAACAGATAGATAACGGAAGTAACAGAATGGCAGCCTAAAAATTATAGAAGTCAGGGGAGACGAAGGACCAGGTGAAGAGGTGGAATTAGAGCATTTACCGGAGCACGATGAGAGAGAGAGAGAGAGAGAGAGAGAGAGAGAGAGAGAGAGAGAGAGAGAGAGAGAGAGAGAGAGAGAGAGAGAGAGAGGAGGAAGATAAAGAAGAAAAAGAAGAAAGGAAAAATAAAAACAACGATGAAGAAAAAAAAGAAAAGGAGGTGGAGGAAGAAAAAGGAGAAGAAGATGAACAAGAACAAGAAGGAAAAGAGAGGGAGAGAGAACCTTTACCCTGAAGTGAACTACCAGTGACTGAAGAAGATGAAGATGAAGATGAACGAAAAAGATGAGAAAGAAACATTGGCAGCAGCAACGGCGGCGTGTCTGAATCGAGCTCGAGCCATGAATTACAGTTATTGGCCCTAATGAACATTGATACAGCCGCTACAGGAAATAAGCGTCGCCCGTGATGGATGTGGTTGTGGCCCCGAGCATGAATTGTGTGACGTTGTTTTAGCTTAGCGCGTGAGGCTTGGGAAGGGAAGGAGAGAGAGAAAAAGAGAGATACAAGGGGAGGGAAAGCTATGGAGAAATGAAGAAAAGGAAGGCAGGAAGGAAGAGAAAAAAGATGAAGAAGAAGAAGAGAGGAGAGGGAAAAAGATGCAAGAGGAAGGAAAGATATGTAGAAATGAAGAAAAGGAAGAACACTGAGGAGAGAAAGGCAGGAACGAAGAGAAAAGAGATGAAGAGGATGAGGAAGAGGAGAGGTAGACAGATGCAAGGGAAAGGAAAGACATGTAGAAATGAAGAAAAGGAAGAACGCTAAGGAGAGAAAGGCGGGAAGGAAGAGAAAAGAGATGAAGAAGAGAGAGAGAGAGAGAGAGAGAGAGAGAGAGAGAGAGAGAGAGAGAGAGAGAGAGAGAGAGAGAGAGAGAGAGAGAGAGAGAGAGAGAGAGAGAGATAATTACATAGAATTACATAGAAAATCAGACCACACAGACCCCATGGTCCAGACTAGGTGGTCTGTCCTTAAACCTAATTGATTCTACATTAATTAGATGGCTCCAAAACATTGCTTTTCTACTTTAGTTAATATTAAGTGACGGTCGAGCTTGTTTTTAAAGGAGTCAATCGTGTTACACTGGACCACTGACGGTGGGAGCTTATTCCATTCTCGCACTACAACGTTGGCGAAGAAAAATTTGGTGCAGACTGAATTTACTTGTCTACATTTGAGTTTTATGCCATTGTTCCTCGTTCGCAAAGTGTCATCGATCATAAACAATTTTGTTCTGTCTACATTCGTGAAACCATTAAGTATTTTAAAACATTCGATCAGTTTTCCTCGGAGGCGACGTTTCTCAAGAGAGAACATGTTAAGGGTGGAAAGCCTTTCTTCGTAGAATTTGTTTCGCAAGGAAGGGATCATTTTTGTTGCTCGACGCTGAACACCTTCTAGTTTAGCAATGTCCTTTGCATGGTGGGGAGACCAAAACTGTACCGCATATTCCAAGTGGGGTCTGACTAAACTATTGTAGAGCGGAAGTATTACATCTTTATTCTTGAATAAAAAGTTTCTTTTAATGAAGCCCAACATTCTGTTCGCTTTATTTGCTGCATCGATGCATAAGAGAGAGAGAGAGAGAGAGAGAGAGAGAGAGAGAGAGAGAGAGAGAGAGAGAGAGAGAGAGAGAGAGAGAGAGAGAGAGAGAGAGAGAAGAAAAGAGAAGAACACTGAGGAGAGAAAGGCAGGAAGGAAGAGAAAAGAGATGAAGAAGAAAAGGATGAGGAAGATGAGAAGGAGAGAGATGCAAAGGGGAAGGAAAGGTATGGAGAAATAAAGAGAAAAGAGAAGGAGTGGAGGGAGAGAGTGGCAGGAAGGAAGGAAAAGAGAGCAAGAGAGAAGAAAGGAAAGAAGAGGAGGAGAGAGGAGCAAAAGGAAGAGAAAGAGGGACAGGAAAGAAGACCTAAAGAGGGTAGCAAGGCAAAAAGAGAAAGAGGAGAGAGGAACAAGAGGAAAGGTATGGAGAGATGAAGAAGAGGATAAAAGCTAGGAAAGTGAGAGAGGGAGAGGAAGGAAGAGAGAAGAGACGAAGAGAAAGAAGGAGTGAAGCAAGGCAAGACAAGGAGGAGGATTAGGAATCTTTATAGACTGAAATAGTAAATGGTAAAGATTGCGGAGTTATATTTACCCGTTTCGTTGTCTGAGATACGCATGATACTTATTGTGGTTGTCATTCTGTATCAACGGAAATATTAAATGGAAAAGATTGCTGAGTTACATTTGCCGGTTTCGTTGTCAGATATACGCATGATACTTAGTGAGGTTGTCATTCCATACAGACGGAGACAGTAAATAGGAAGAGAGCTGAGGTACATTTCCCCGTTTCATTGTCGTTGTCGTCGTTGCCTGTGCGTGCGCGCGTGTGTAATTATCGGGACAGCATAAAATAAATAACTTTTCAAGAAGTGACTCAAAACTTAGCGTTCGTTAAGCACAAGGCCGCGAATGTGATCAGCGCGGCGATAAAACTATTTATAAATTTGCACAAATGACGAAGTTGCCTTGTAACCAGATTGACTAAACCTTGCAGCGTCACTTCGCCTCGTGTCAAGAGCCCTGGAGTGGCGGCACACGCTCGGGCGGCCGCGGACAGAATGGATCCCTGTCATTAGTTGATAAGAAACCAGCCGGGCGGTCATTAAGGTCGCACGCCACGCACGCCAGTCTGGGCCGTAAGCACATCCGCGGCAGAGCTCCCTTGGGTGTGCGGGGCGGCGGCGGGCCACTAGCGGGAGGGGCCGCGGCCACCATGCCCAGCGGGGTCATTGGGAACTTAAAGCAGCGGAAATCATGCAACATTGGCCACTGTCCGCTCGAGTTGTCTCAAGGGGAAGCCAAAACAGTGGCTTCGCAAGACTCCTCCGTCTTCTACGAAAGGTAATTTTTGTCGCCCAGTTTTCCTGTGCGTGGTATTAATGATGCCTCGCCGGTAAACTGACGCCTCTGATTAATGGTTTGCTGCCCAACTTTTATGCTCAGGTAACAGGAAGCGGCGGCAGCTTTTTCGTGTTGTACCTAACACGGAGGCAATGCACGGCACACATTGTTGCCCCGCACTCTTAATACATTTATCACATAATCGTTTTACAAGCTTTCCAGGAACTTGTTTTGCATTTGCATCGTGTTTTGTGGTCACTTAGCGTCGTGAAGGGTCGGTTCGGCGCCGCGGCAGCACGCAAGGCTGTGGCAGAGAGCGCCGATAAGTTACCCTCGTGCCCGGCGGCCGCAGACTCACACACTGCCACGGCCCGCTGTGCTGTGGCCAAAGTGCGGCAGTTGTTGTAAGGCGCGTGTCGTCCCAGGGAGTCTTTGGGTCATATTATTAAACATTTCGGCGCCCAAACACATACATTTGACGAGGCTTTCGCAGGAGTCGTGGGCTTTTTCAGGGGTAGTTATATGAGTCTGGTGCTAGTTTGACAAAGCCTGTGTATCATGAACGTGAAAAAAACGCTCATGAGGACGCGTCTTACCTCTTTTTTGGCCTAAGAAGTAAATTATGTAATAGGTGGAAGCGTCAAAGAATGCCCACATATGTCCAGGAATATAATCGTTCATGTTTGATTCATTTATCATCATGAGTGTTAGCACTAACACTTTGATGATCGATGCCTTAGAATGACACGTAAATAAACAGTTCCTGTGTAGTCTTTGTGAAGTTAGTGATGATCTTTATACATATTGCAAGAAGACACATTGACTCTCACGTATCGCATCAGACCACTTTGTTTCTCGCCTTACCCGCCTGCGTATTTCCCTTTTTCTGCACGGGTATGTGGCGCCCGCTCTTGAACAGGGCTAGTTAGGTTAGGAAGTTAGGTTAGGTTAAGTTCGGTTGAGAATAGTCAGATTAATTTTGAGTGGGAACTACAATGAGAGTATTTTCCAGAACATCCCGTGGTTAGTTCCGAAGGTACAGCCGAGCGTCTTCACTCAGGAACCACAAACCCTTAGAGAGATTGGGAATGTGCCGCCCGCCCAGTCCGCCTCGCGTGACGGCGCCGCGGCTCGGGTGATATAACCACCCATGAAAGCCCCGACAACTTCCACGAGAGCCTTTGTTTATAGATGGACTAAGGCTTCGGGGAGTTTGATAATATGGACCTCAGTATAATAATCCACATGCCTTCCCCCCTCGCCCCGACCTGCCTCTCTACCCCGCCCTGACCCCCTCTCGCCCCAACTCCCTCTCTGCCCCGCCCTGACCCCCTCTCGCCCCAACTCCCTCTCTACCCCGCCCTGACCCCCTCTCGCCCCAACTCCCTCTCTGCCCCGCCCCAACCCCCTCTCTACCCCGCCCCGACCCCCTCTCGCCCCAACTCCCTCTCTGCCCCGCCCCAACCCCCTCTCTACCCCGCCCCGACCCCCTCTCGCCCCAACCCCCTCTCTGCCCCACCCCCTCTCTACCCCGCCCCGACCCCCTCTCGCCCCAACTCCTCTCTGCCCTGCCCCAACCCCTCTCTACCCCGCCCCTGACCCCTTTCAACCCCCTCTTCCCCGCCCCAACCCCTCTCCGCCCTGACCCCTCTCGCCCCAACTCCCTCTCTACCCCTCTCCAACCCCCCTCGTGCCCAACCCCCTCTCTACCCCGCCCCAACCCCCTCTCGCCTCAAATCCCTCTCTGCCCCTCTCCAATCCTCCTCTCGCCCCAACTCCCTCTCTGCCCCTCTCCAACCCCCCTTTTGCCCCAACCCCCCTCTCTACCCCTCTCCAACCCTCCTCTTGCCCCACCTCCGTCGCCCCAGCTCCCTTTCTGTCCCGCCCAACCCCATTTCTGTCCCCTGATTCATTGAGCGACGAGTTTGATAAAATGGACCTCAGTCTATCATACGGAGTTTCTCTTTTGGCAACTCAGTGCTATTTATTTTTTCACATGAGCAGTTTTTAACAGGCTTTTTTTTTTTTTTTTTGCCCTTGAGCTGCTTCCCTTACTGTACGAAGAATTAGTTAACCCGGTGCCAAACTACCCACGTCAGCTGAAGTGCCCTGTGTCTCGAGGTCAAGGGTACTCCCCCACCACAGGCTCAAAGGACCAACGGAACGGAGATGAGCACCGCCGCCACGCGCAGCTATAGCGTGTGCACCGCCTTTTAAATGAGTGTACTAGTAAAACTTCACCTCAACAAACATTATATTTTCTGCACATGTTTTAGCCAACGTCTCTTCTTCTTGCTGTCCTCCGCCTCCGTACAGCGTCATGACTCCAGCTTGTGTCTGCCCTACCCTGACTTTTTCAAGGAGTGTATTCGTAAATGAATGTATTCGTAACACTTCACCTTAAAAAAAAAAAACATTATTCTCTCTGCACGAGTTTTAGCCAGCGTCTCTTTTGCTTGGAGTCCTTCGCCTTTCTACTTAGCGAGGAGGTCCGGCGAGTTAACGCGTCGCTGGCTGTGTCGTGCATGTGAGGAGGAGGCGGAGGAGCGGGGGGAGGGAGAGAGGGAACGAGGGGGCCAGGAAGTGACACAGGCGGCCGGGAAGCGACTTAATTACAGGTCCTCCTCGGAACGAAGGTCTAGCCCAGGGCGCCGCCACGCTAACGATGCTGTCACACTGCCGCGGACAAAAATACCCCCGTCTCATTCTGCTAATTAGGCGAGAATGGGGCGGGTAGTGAAGGCCGTGAAATATGATGCTGATTATTATTAACGACGCCCATTGCTTGGTGTTGTTGCTGTCCCCTGAGTAAAAGGAAGGTAGAGAGGTTAAGGAAGGAGGCTCAGTACATGTTGATTATCACTGTTCATCTTTCTTAGAGGTATAATAAGTAAGTAAAGTGAAGTTTGGGGCGTACGTTATAGCTGCGCGTTGCCTCGGTGTTCATCTCCTTACCCTTAATCGTCCTCAGAGGTGTGATATCCACGTGTTTGGGGTAAGCTGGTTGGTCCTCTCAGCCCCGAGGTGTGAGGAACCATTCTTTAGGGGGCTATTACACTGGCCAAATTGTCCGTGGATCTTCAGTCAAACCACGATATCCGCTGGCGTGGTTTACATTTGTTTCTTGTTATTGCTGCTGCCGATGATGGTGAATGATACCGTCGTCCTTCGGTGAAATCTACCGTAGCCTTGGGAGATCGCGGACACGTCAGAAAAACAGCGGAAATATGAGATCAACGCCAGCAGAAATCGCGGTTTGACTGAAGATCCACGGAAAATTTGCCCAGTGTAATAGCCCTTTTTTTCATCCTGGCTCGAGTGTGAAGGCCAGGCGTGTGTTACAGTGGTGAGGGCTGACTCGTCCTCTATTCATCAGTGGGTTATGAAAGCTTTGCTGTGTGCGATTAATTTATTAGGATCTGCGCCCATATTCTCAAACGTTTCGACACCTTAGTACATCTAGTTAAAAGGCTCTATAGTAAAATTTATAGGGATTTTTATGGGTGGTTTCAGGATTCTGGAGATAGTTTTGCGAGGTTTCTGTGCCATAAACGGGAAAACACTTATGAGGAACTGTCTTAGCTTCTTCGTGGCCTTCAAAAGTATTAGTATTAAGAGCCTGAAGCGTTTGAGAATACGAATCCTGATTAGTTAGTGGCTCTTTGGAACGATGAAGGGAAAGGAAGGAGGGAGCGAGGAAGCAGGAATGGAGGAAGGAGTAAAGAGCAGAACAGGAGGAGGAAGGAAGAAAAGGGAGATTGACAAGGGAAATTTTAAGTGCGTAAAAGAGCCTAGCGTAGCGTCGGGTGTTAGGTGCAATCCCGCGGGTACAGACGAGGGAGGAGGGAAGGAGGGAGTGAGGAAGCAGAAATGGAGTAAAGAGTAAAGAGCAGAACAGGAGGAAGAAGGAAGAATGAGGAGATTGACAAGGGAAATTTTGAGTGCGTGAAAGAGCTTAGCACAGCGTCGGGTGTTAGGTGCAATCCCGCGGGTACAGACGAGGCATAACCAGTTGGACCGCTTGATGCACCGCCTGCTTACAACTCGCACCACAGTAAACCCCGACCCGAGGAACTTCAGTAAATGCATAAGTCTTTGTGAATAGCGTTTGTGTATGGGGGAGTGAGGGGGGGTGGATGTATGTGTGTGTGGGAGGGGGGGTATGTGTGTGTGTGGGGGGGGGGGGGATTAAGTTTTGTGTAGTTTTTGTATATTATGAAACACTTAGTTATTTTCTTGTTATTCCCAATTTGATGGTAAACTTGTACCGTATTATGAGAAATAGTTACACACACACACACACACACACACACACACACACACTGATCCATAGAGAAAACAAAGAAACAGCAAATTCGAACTTTTACACGAAATACCAAATCATAAAGAAAAAAAACTACACACACACACACACACACACACACACACACACACCAGCAAGTCATACAGGCGGTAGGCAGCGCTGACAGCTCTTTCTTCGACCCTTCCGCGGCCCGTCTCATTAAACTGCGCCCGTAGAAACGCTGCCCTTAATTAAACTCGCCCACACGGCATTTTTTTTTAGCTTTTTTTGTGTGTGAGTGCAGTGTTGATACCCACGGCGTGTGTGTCTTTCTGACCGCCACTCAGGGAAATTTCCTGTAAGTGGCAGCTCTTAAGTTGCAGTTTTTTTCAAAGCGGAGCAG